>NW_028227265.1:106172692-106442692 GCF_978045245.1 Mus caroli | reverse complement strand
ATTTGAAGAATGTGCCATCCTCATTCTTCACCTGCACCACATTGTACATAAAACAAGCAAGCAAGATCTTTTCCCCCTGCTGCTCTACATTGTACATAAGCAAGATCTTTTTCTCCCAGTAAAATGGTGTGAGTAGGACTGTTGGATTTGTAGGCTAATGCTTAGCTTTCAAGCTATCTTGTTAAAATTACATGGAAGATCCCGTGTCCACACCTTCCACAGCACTTAAGATAGCCCAACACTCTTGCTGTCACCAGTCTCCTCACTGGTTATTCATGAGCACAAGATGTACACAGTAACCTTTACCCGTCTCATTCCCATGGTGGTTGAATTCTCTAAGCCACCAGCATTTTCGCTGCACGGGCTGAGACAGGATGTGTCACAAGACCTCAAACCAACTCTCAGGTTTGAATGGACGTTCTCCTTAATGGATGGAACAGACAGTGAGCTCTGAAAAACTTCTTGATGGGTAGCCAGGCCTTCCTCCCAACCCCTGACATATTTTAGTTACTGGATGGAATTAATTAGTCCAATAATTAAAAAGTGAATGGTTAATTAAACTTTAAATTCAAGTGGCACTTTGGCCCCTTTAGAGGTCCTACAGTTTGTTGGTGCCTGGAAGGAAGGTGGTGAGACAATTCAGGGCCGGGCAGTTTGGATTCCTTGAAAAAGGTCCCATTAAGTTAGCATGCTGTCATGAAGGAAAGACAGACATAGATATGTCTGGCTGACCAGCTACCCATGCAGTAGCCATGCAACCCAGGTTCAAAGCCAAGCAATGGTTGGCAATGCTGCCTTATGTCACCTTTGGAGGCAGGCGCTGCCATCCAATGATTGCTGCATTGAAGTCAGGGCAGCCCTGTCTTTACAGATCATGCAAATAATGTACAGTAAAGGAATGCCTGCTTATCTATAAACTGTAAGTTTAGAGACTTGTAGCCAATGTTGAAAAGAAGTGCTAGGATTTCTATCTATCTATCTATCTATCTATCTATCTATCTATCTATCTATCTATCTATCTATCTATCTATTTATGGCTAATTAAAGAAATCCACTCTTCTTGAACATTCACCAGCTTCTTTTGGAAATTGATGGCTCCACAATGAACTATTGCCTTGCTTTAAGGTTTATTATTATTATTATTATTATTATATTTTAAAGTGTATATGTGTGCACACATGGGTACAGGTAACTATGGATGCCAGAAACTCTCAGAACTGGAGTTAAAGGTGGTTGAGAGCTGACCAGCATGGGTGCTAGGAAGTCAACCCATGGCCCTCTCCAGGTACAGCATATGTGCTTGACCACTGTGCCATCGCTTCCTCAATTGAATGGTGGGGTGTGGGGGGTAGGGTCTGACTCTCTAAAATGTGTGTGGCATTGGTTTGATTTAATGAATGACAAACAGGACTGTGCATTGATCTCTCACTTTCCCTCCCCCACCTTCGCTGTCCTCCTGGGCATAGGAGCCTTCTGTCTCATCATTTCCATCTATCCTTCCTTGTGTGGTGTCGGCTCTGGTTTTACTCTGACTTGATATGGAAAAGGAACTGAAAACCCAAGATCTCTGCCTTTTGTCCACCCAACTGATGAAGGTACTGGGGTTTATCCAGCAGTGTCTTGCAGAAGCAATCATAGTTTCATTAGCTTGCTAGGCCCATCATCTGGGCATAGACAGATTTGTTACTACTGGGCACATCAGGCCATTCCCCAGACTGATGGTAAGTATCTTCTAGAAGCCTAGACAGAGGTTCCCCCCCCCCCTACTAGACCTTTTTGCCTCTGGCACTTGCTTACAGCCCAGTCTTACCGTTAGGTGGAGGGAGACTTCTAGTATTGACATCATCTTGGCCAGAACCTTAGGGGTAGTATGGTGGATGTTTGATTCTTCATGAGATCAGAATCTTAGAAGTTCATTAACAGTGCACTAACCTTGAAATCCAAGCAGTGCCAGGCATGTTGACAATACCCAATCAAATCTGAGTAACGAGTAGAGGGGCAAACTACCAGGCTGTGACATGTCTGAGACTTTGGTTGATGACATTTGGTGAGTGGCATGAGATTCCTGGGGGACTTACAAAGAACTACAGAGAAAGGCCGAAGCTGTGGCCTCACTGCTCAGCACCCATTCTGCTGACATCTCACACGCGGGATCTGCGGGTCAAATTTGCCCATCCAAAGGGAAAGGAGCCCGAGAGGAGGAGTGGCTGTGAGCCAGGCACCTGCTGCAAGCACTGTGGCTTGCCTCAGAGTTTGGCCAGAGTGCCACTGTCCTGCAAGCTGGCAGTCTGATGCTGCCTTTCTTCCCAGATGCCACTGGGGCCAGGCTGGGCACACAGGAGAGAGGCTGACAGATGTGGTTCTGGGCACATAAGAGAGAAGCTGACAGATGTGGTTCTATTGCCAGGGTACCCAGCAGTGGCACGTGCCTGTGAGTCAGGAACCACTGAGCCTAGTCTTACAAGGGAAGAGAGTGGTGCCCTTAAGGGGCAATTACTCAAATGGTGTGAGTCAGTTTTGCTCCTGCTGAGCAAACACAGAGCAAGGGAAAAGTGTGGGGGTAGAAATGGGGCGCTCTCAGCTCAGGGTAGGAAACAGAACTTGTGGGTGTAGCTGGTTGATGGCTGGTGAGGGTGTGAACCACCAAATTCCTTTATTGGAACATTAGGCCTCCTGGCCAGAAGGATGGCTGTAATTTGGAGAAGCACAGACTCCCAAAGGTTCTTCAAGATGATCATATCTTTGACCTTCACCCTACACAAAGGCACATTGGGAGATCTTTTATGGGGAAACGTGGGCAGGAGGATGAGACTGAAATTCTAGCACAGGCATCCTTACGTGTTCTGCTTCTACTGATATCTGCTTGAGACCCTGTCCTATGGCAGGATTTCGGAACCTACTTTCATTTTTGGAGTAATGTTTTTGGCTTTTTTCCCCCTTTCCCTGCTTAGTCTGCTGCCACGGCAACCAGCCCTGCATCACTGCATCATCCTCTTGGCTTGGAGGGAGATGCAGTGGAGACAGGACAGAGTCATCATCAGAGGCTCTGGGGTGCCTGAGGGGTTACAGAGGAGCACGTTGACTTGTATTTTGAAGCATCCGGTCTGCCTTCCAATTCTTTTTGTCTTGGTTGCTAGGTAAGCTAGTGGAGTAGGCTCTAGTGACAGAGACCTGGAAGAAGGAGGAGGAGGAGGAGGTGAAAAACAGGCATAGCTAGAAAGTATGGGAGATAGCATCAGGGGTCAGGGAATAGAAGCCAAAAAGGACAACAGAACAATCCAGAGCTTATTTGTTTTGTGTTGAAGATGGGCCAGTCCTCATTCCAACATCCCCGCACTCCCCCCTCCCCCAAACTTTCTGAGCATAGTTTTTTTGTTTTTTGTTTTTTGTTTTTTGTTTTTGTTTTTGTTTTGTTTTGTTTTTCGAGACAGGGTTTCTCTGTATAGCCCTGGCTGTCCTGTAACTCACTTTGTAGACTAGGCTGGCCTCGAACTCAGAAATCTGTCTGCCTCTGCCCCCCGAGTTCTGGGATTAAAGGTGTGTGCCACCACGCCTGGCTTCTGAGCATAGTTTTAATACCAATAAACCAGAACAGAAAAAAAAACAAAAAACTTGTAAGTGCTTTGGTGGTATTGTAAAATGTGGAAGGTGCATTTGATTTGAAAGCATTCTTAGGGGATCATTGCAGAAGATAAGAGCTCAGGTCTCTGTTCAATACTGGGAAGCAGAGGCTAGAGATGCTGAGAGCAGCATAGTTATTTCATGGTGAGCAGGAAAGGCATATGGCAGAGAGAGGGGGTCGGGGTGGGGGTGCCAGACTGGATCAGAAGGCCTGGTTGGCTTGGGCATGGAATGTTATAGTTCCTCAAAGGGTCAGGCTAAATTGAAAACAGTAGTGGGTACCTGATCTGAAGGTTATCATGTGTCCATATCTGAAATCTTGTGGATATAAACATGGATGCAGAACATCTATGAGATGGTGGCGAGTCATAGCTCTGATCAGGCCAAGAAAGGGAAGTCTAGGCACTGAAGTCAGAAATGGCCCCTTAACTCATCTGATCTGGGCTTTCAAACACTTTTTTTTTTTTGGTCCTGGACAGAGGGACCATGGCATAGACTAAGCTGCACACAGAGAGTGGAGAAAGGCAGCCCAGCTAGGGGATGCCCCTGTGGACAGAAGACTCATCCTTGGCCTGGAACACTGACTGTCATGTTGGAGACTCAGGAACCTTCAGGCAAGTTAGTCAGCCTCAAGTCTTAGTGTTTTCACAGAGAAAATAAGGCTTTCCGAAGGACTGGTGTAGGGGGAAGCCCCAGGCAAAATCTTTACTTCCAGAGCAGGAGAGTTCGTAAGGATCATGTACTGTTGGGAGTGCACTTAGAGGAGCTGCCATGGTGGCTCTCTGGATCTGGAGAGTTCACAGAGCAGCCTCTGTGACACCTGCAGGGCTCTTTTTTTTCAACTTTAATAGATACTATATTTATATAGCGCCTTCTTCAAGAACCTTTTAAATGCTTTACAGACTTCCTCTCTAATTAATCCCCACAACAACCCTGTGAGGTAGGTATTACTCCCATTTACAAGAGGGAGACTGAAGCACAGAGAGGTTAGGTGACTTGCCCAAGGTCACACAGCTAAGCTCCCTGGAGAGCAAGGACTCCAGCACCTTGCCTCCCAGCTCCCAGCTACATCCCTCCTGAGAGAATCTTTAATGAAAAGCATCTTTACACAAAGTATCAGGAAGAGCATGTTGTGAAAGTGAGGTCTTCCTACTGCCATCACGGAAAGAACAACTCGACACTGATGGCTGAGGCTGTAAGGCCGCCCACCGTAGCACATTTCCTTGCCCCCTCCTAAGCCACCCAGCTCCTGTCTTGAGTAACCTTCTAAAGGCGAAGTTCCCATGACAGAAGCTGCATGATAGAAGTGGGCTTCACTTACAATATTTACTTTTAGTTGTGATAATTCATAGAAACTTTTGTTCTAATATACAAAATTTGGGACAGCTGCCCAAGCAAACATGTACCTAATTTCACAGCTGCCAGCCTTGTCTGAAACTTGCATTTGCCCTCATCATAATCGCAGGCAAACAAATAACAATGCCCTGAAAGGTGTGCTGGGCCGGTCACCTTTCTTTCTCACTCCCTATACCCGCCTTCCCCAGTCCCCAACCCAAACCCTGTATGTTTTTTAAGTTTCCCGAGTCTCTGATAAAAATTCAAACTGTCTCACTCAGATCCATCTGCACTATCAATAAAAAGTAAATTTAGAGCCAACACCCAGGTGTCCTTCCCCTGCAAACCGTCCAGCGCAGACCTGAGCCAAACCTGCGGGGCTCTTAGGTTGGGAATGGCACAAGTCTTAATTCCTGGCCTTAAATGGCCACTGAAAGGAGAAAGTAGGTGGAAGGTGTCTTATTAACCACCTGGATGGCCCTCATAGCTAATGGTAGAGTGATGATCACACAGTGAAGACCTTCAGGGCTTCTTTCTTCAGAGAGCTGGGTGATGTTGATGCTCCCCACTCCCAATGGAGCATGGCTACTCAGACATCTTGGATCAGCCACAGCAATAAGCTGTGCGCTAAGATTGCTGGTGTATATGGCTTGCTGCCAAACCTTGAAGTATGTATGCTTCCTCCTGTGGCCCCTAGGGAGCAGGTTCTGGGGGGAAGAAAAGACATTGGAGAGGGGGAGACAAATTCAAATCAAGTTCCCCCAGTGAGGTTTGGCACTTCCAGTGATAAAAATAGACTGTAGACATTTCTGGAGTGTGGGGTCTTCACAGGCCCCAAGCTGGCAGGAGGGGTTGTCAGTTGTGCTTCGTCATCTGAGGATGGTCCAGGTCATAGAATGTCAAAAGGAACTGTGATTTCAGCACACCGGGTTGGTCTTCGTCCCTGCTCAGCTGCCAACAAGGTTCTGTTTATTTTTCTCCTTAAATATTTACAGTATTAACCCAAAAGCACCACCTCAGAATTGGTAACACTGCTAACAACGATCGGGATATTGACTTCTTAAGGGTCTGCCATCTGCCACTCTGGTCTGATGTTTGACCAACCCTACTACTGATCCTTACAGCATCCCGGTGAGACTCATCCCCTCCCCTTTACACAGATGGAGAGACCAGAGCACAGAAAGCATTGAGCTGGCTGGACACCCTGGCTGGTGAGCCACGAAACTGGAGTGGGAGCTAATGGCTTGTTCCTCCCAGGAGCCTCACGGGGTTCTCAAGGTCTCTTGAGTCATCTTGATTTTCACACTGTCACTCATGGAGAGGAAAGAACAGTATTAGTCCTTCTTGTGGAGCCCATGATGGTTTCAGCCTGCTGTTAAGAAGGCCAGAAGAAAGCTGCATCCAAGAGCTCTGGAAAGGCCTCTCTGGGCCCCCTGAGATACACTGAGAACTTGACTGTTGTCAGGTTCTCCTGACAGTCTCCTCATCCCTCTGGGTCTCCTCCATCCATCTTTTAGCTCTCTTTGCTTCCATTTTACTCTGTGATGTCCACAGCTAATCCCTCACATCCATTCTTATGCCCTTTGATAAGCAGGTCTTGTGTGTGTTTGTGTGTGTGTGTGCACGCGCCAGGAGAAAAAACCAATTTAGAGTTTGGATGTGTTTCTCTCTATCCTTATCTTATCCATCATTCAGTCTTCATCCAACCTCCTTGGAGAGTTCCCTGATAATCTATCTTGTCATCTCAAGCAAGCTAGCACTTTTTACCAATTTTTTTTCAGTTCTTTGTCTGAGGGACTGGAGCATGTGTGAGTGTGTGTGTGTGTGTGTATGCACGCACACAGTATTTCTCATTATCTTGCCCCTTGAGGATTTGGAACCAAAGATTGTTCCTACTGTCATTGTCATTGCTCTGCTCCACACACAGTAGTGTCACAGTGACTATTATATAGTGGCACATGCCTTTAATTCTGGTACCTGGGAGGTAGAGATGCTCTGTGCATTTAAGGGAATCTGGTCTACATAGACAGTTCTGGGCCAGCCAGGGATATACAGTGAGGGGCTGCTGGGACACACACACACACACACACACACACCCCACACATCAGCTCTTGCTTTTCAAATTTCATGTATTTGAATTTTGAATTCATATGAAATTTGAATATACATGTATTGCTCAGTTCTGCATTCAACTCTTCCACTCTTCTACTGTCAATTTCATATACCTGGTTCTCCTAGAATAAACCTAGCACAGCAAAGTCATCTGACCAGATCCACATATGGCCTGCTCCTCTGCTCTGGGTCTCCTGGGGATGGCACCATTCTGGTGAATGTTGAAAATAATTTAGGTCACTCGAGTCCCTGGTGATGGCTTTGTGATGTGCCTTTGATATGTGCTCTTGGCTGAGCAGCAAAGATTAAACTTTTTTTTTTTTCAGTTAGAAGAAATTAGACTCTTCCATCCTATTATGCTTGTATTTTTACTCAGAATGCCCAAGGACCTTATGCATTCCAGATGGGAAGTCCTCACACTGTAGCTCTACCTATGGAGGACTCTATGGCTCTGTTGCTCTCCCAATGGCTATAGGAGACATGGCCAGTTGGCATAGTGGACAAGGCTAAGAAGGGGAGTCTGTTCTGTTTTTTCTCTTTCTCTTCCTACCTGTTATGTTCTGAAGGACAGGGAAGTTGAGAGCTCTTCAGATAAGCCAGAGGAGGGGACCAGATGGTAGCTTTCCATCTCAAGAATTCCAGTCTTTGAGTCACAAATGGGATCTTCTCCTTGTCTAGAGCGACCTGCACAGAAGGCATTCTTCACCCAGGCCAGCCTGGTGCTTGGCCAGCAATGGCCACCCACTAGCACTTATCGTATTCAGGTATTTCACTCATGCCTCAGACCCACAAGGGTCTTCATTGCCTGTTCCATTGCACGCAGACTTGCTTAAATCAATATTCTTACATAAGATGATGGGAAAAGCCATATTTTCTCTTCTTTTGAGATTTTTTTGGTAGTCTACACATTTTGTGTTCTGCCTTTAAAGCTATTTCTGCCGCACAGCTGTTTTCCTGAGACACAGACTCCCACTCGCTCTGCTTAGTCCAGCCTGCACCTGAATATCCTTTCACGGTGCCTGATTCCCGCAGTTGGCCGTAGGATGAGGAAGGAGTGTGCAGGGCGCGCAGAGATTCTTATTAAGCAGGTCACCGTGCATGAATCTATCTTCATGCGCTTCTTTATTAAAAATAGCAGAGAAGATGATAATCCTAAAGCACAGCCACTTACAGGAACTTGGCTTAAAGACGTACGTTTTCACTTACTATTAGACAGTTCTCATGTTCTGTTTCATGCATTTCTTCCCCCGTACTCAGAAGTTATCTTCACCATTTTCCATTCTGGGATGAGAATAAAGATTACAACCGAGGTTATACTGTGGTAGGGCCTGCTTTTCCCTGTTAGACCATTCCCGGGGCCTCTTTGCTTCCTTGGTACTGCTCTTGAAGATGGACCATGCTGAAAACAGACACAAGGTTATGGGGGAAGGGCAGGACTGAGAACAAGTCATAAAGAATTTTTCTTCAGAAATTCAAGTGTGGGTATCTTGTGAAAACAGAAGATTCTCTGTTGGGCCTAAGACAGAATTAATGAGGGGAAAGTACAACAGGGTAGATTTGTGTTCAATCCAAGACATGAAGATTGCAGCAGCCCTGAGACAGGTTGCATTGAGTATGATGAGGAGTAAACGTTAGCCTAGAGCAAAAGGTGGGCTTCAAGCTAAATAACCATTTGCTAGGGACAAATACTTCCAGAAAGTACAGATCGCCATCAGCTCCAAGACTCATTAGTCTACGGTGTCTGCAATAATTATTGGTTGTTCCAGGTATTTGAAAATATGATTAAAGTTTCATATTTAGCACTTTTAAGATATTGCCTTCTTTGATTTACTGCAATTTTCAACAAGTGAAAAATCTACTATAATCTCCATATTTGTGAGTTAAACCAAAACCTAGCAAGTGGAATGATTCCCACACACCACACGGCAGCAGCAATCCTGTGGTGGAACTGGCTTCTTTGGAAAAGGGAACCATTTAGGTCATGCCACCAAACAGTACTGAAGTTTTGGACAGTCCAGAAGGTAAGGCGAGGGTGTTAGAGTAGGATGAACCCATCATGCACACAGTGGGCCCACAGGTGGAGACTCTCCTTGCCTGTCTATGATGCAGTCTGGTACAGGCTTTATCTGTTGTCTCTTTTCACTTTTGTAGGCATGAGGACTTGGGCCACATTCTCACGGCAGGTCGGAAGTAGAGGGTACATTTATTTACCACTTATTCAGTTGTGGTTTGAGGTGGTTAAGATGGTTTAATGGACTTTGAAATCCCTAAACATAGAAGGCAGTATGCATGGGAAGATCTCCTTGGGTTCCAAGCTGTGATTGCTTTAAAGTGTAGCCACTGAATTCAAACCACATTTTATGCTGCAGAGAAAGCTTCTGCAACAAATTGTTACTCGATAAAAAAAAAATATGTCCATTATAGAAACATTTTAAAACAAAGTTATTACAAAACAGTGACCTATCATTTCTGGAAGTATATGACACATATTTAAAAACAAGTTCTCTTCTATGAGCATACATGTCTGCACACTTCTGAATTTAGATTTGTAGCCCACATCTTATCTCTATGGTGAGGATGTATCAAAATGCTTTTGACTTATTTCCTATTGTTGCATGAATTGGGTACTTTGTGAAGCTTTGTTCATCTATATCACACGTGTTAATTATTTTGTCACAGAAAAACACTACCTACAAATCTGGTTTGTTTAAGCAGAAACATTAAAGATGGAGTCTATCTTTTAAGGCTCTAGCACCTCCGTTGGATTTTCATAGGCAAATGATCAACGCCTCATTATTGAGATTAGTTGGTATGGTAACATTGGGGGTTGGACAGATCTGTTTTGTTGATCAGCACACCAGCTACTGGGACCCTGGCTTTTCACACATTTAGTGTTCCTCATTATCATCAGAGTAACTGACTCCCTTTCTTCTTCTTCTTTTTTTTTCTGTTGACTTTCCTTTAGCCTGATGAAGTCCTCCGATATCGATCAGGATTTATTTACAGACAGCTACTGCAAGGTGTGCAGCGCACAGCTGATATCCGAGTCCCAGCGGGTGGCCCATTATGAGGTAAGGAGAGCCCTGCTCACTCAACCACAGTCCTGCTATGGCACTTGAGGATCCTTGCTCCTGGGACTTGGGGAGTTTTCAGAACCGTACATCATAAGCCTGAAGAGTGTGAGTCAGGTCTGGACTGTGTTTATTGGAACTAGGGAGTAAAGGTTGGGGAATTTATTCTGTGGCCCTGGGTAAATAAAATTTATTTATTTATCCATGTTTATTAATATTTTTAATGTGTTCTTCCCACCACAGGAACCCTGTGGGCTTCTCTCCCTGGCTATCTCTGTGAGGGATACATATCACAATTTGCTCTCTCTGTGAGGGGGTGTCAGTCAGACCCAGAAGTGAAGACAGGCTCAAAGGCCCTTCCTTCCTAGTCACACAGGGAAACTTGGGTCCCAGCAGGAGTTAAGGCACTTCCTCTTCAGCTATCCTTTTACAGTGATCAGTGCCCTAAATGTTCATCAGAGTGTAGGAGTCTCCTGCAATCACAAGCAAGTTTTAAACCCCAAATATTCCAGAAGGGCATTGTGATCTTTTGCATGGGAGGACTGAGAGATGCTCTTTGATCCTGTATCAGCAGCAGAGGATGAATGAAGAGGGATTATCTTATGTCCCAGGGAGGACTGCGGAGCCAAGAGGGGAGCACAGAGAACTGGGATCCCAAGACACTGAGTGCTGCATTGTGTATTCTAATTTCTAAAGAATGCAGAGCTCTGGGATAGGGGTTTTCAGGTGTAGTGACGTATAAAGCAGCTTGGGTTACAAGGCTTAGCCAGCAATGTTTGATTTTCATCTGATTTGAGTCTAATAAGTGCCAGTTGTCACTGTCCCTCACTGAACTCCCCTGAGCCCCAGCTTCCACTATAGACTCCGGAAATAATAATGACAACACACTCCTAACCCCGCCTTCACCACGGGGTTTTGCGATAAACTGAATGCAACCTTTAATAGTGCTGTGGAAATGCTTTGGAAGCTGAGTGTGTCAAGCATGCAGGAATCTTTTCTTGCCGTGTGAACTCCCTCGCTTCAGTGCTTTGATGATGGTGAGTGAGCATGCTCTTTGAACATCTGTGAAATCAACATCCGTGGAAAAGAGTTAGGAGTGTTGCCCACCCCTGCCATTCCACAGGGGACTGGTTCCTGATACCCCAGCGGTTACTCCAATCCTCTGTGGAAACCGGTGTGATATTTACAGAGAGCCTATGCAAGTCCTCCTGTTATCTTTTCAACAATCTCTTACACCTACCTCACTCCTAACACCTACCTTGCCTCATTTGCATAGATTCAACAGAGTATCGACCTGTGGCAAATTTAAATGTTGCTTTTTGTACCTTTCTGGACCCTCCCTCCACCCCACACACTTTTGATTTGTGTGTAAGTAATTTGTCCAGAGGAAAGTGAGTACTGGAAGCTGCAAAAAGTGAATTTGCTTATCGGGCATAAATTCATCATTTTGGAATAACGACCTCTCTGATCTCTGCAGCCATTGTTCACAAGCATGGAAGCACTGTTACTATGAGGTACCACTGAAGATCAGGGGAGTTTTTCCTGCTCTGAAATTGCACACTCTTTATATTAAAGCCTTTTTCCTTACATTTTTAACCATTGTTCATGATGTATGAGGATAGAAATAATTCAATATATATCTTATTTAATTATAGGCATTCTTAGCATTTGTGAGGTGGATGGGTCTCTTTCCTAAGCGTGCTGGAGATGCTGCTTGGTACTGTACTGTTAGCAGAACCAGAAAGCTAATGTCAGAGTGTTTAAGACAACAAAGCTATAAAATAAACTAACAGGAAAACAACAGAACCTCTTAGCTGCTTGACTAAAGGTATAGTTATTTTGATCTCAGGTTCTTTTATTGATGTACTGGACTCTTGCTGTGGTGTGTTCTAATTGTTTACAGTACGTGTTAATTGAACGTAGCATACATGAGTCAGGAAGAATACAGCAGTCAATAGATGCCCATCAACAGTGTCACACTTGGCCCGGCATCCGTTAAGTGCATTCCCACTGAATGTGGGTGGATGCTGAGTGATGCTTTTTGCTTGTCTGTCCCTTGCCTTCCTTCTGTCAGATACAGCCTGCATATTCTGGCTGCAGAGGGGCCAAGGCAAAGGCCAAAGGCAGAGACAGGGCCTGGGATCCCTCCATGTCTTCTCTCTCTTGCTTGTTCCTTTGTTTGGGACACCTACACAGTAATGTGCCTCAAACCACTAGGGACTATTTGAAAACTGGTGTTCTATCGATCTGCCTTCAGTCCCACATACAACCTCTGCTGAAATGAATTGTGGAGTGGGCTTCTCAATGAGATAGAAATCTCACTCAGTTCATTGAGAACACTTGCTGTGACGAGAGATGCTCCCTCTGGGCTGGTAAAATGGCCCTGCTTTCCTATGGGCACATTAGTGAACATCACTGTCTATTTCTATGTGACTGGTAGGTAGCACTAGTGTTAGATACTGGAGAGATTTGGAACCAGTGTTAAAAATGGTCTGTGTGTAATTCAGTCCACTTGTGTGGTTTATTACAATTATTTACTAGTGTGTGTTTGAAGAATATCTGCATTCTAGAGATAAACAACTTGGGTCATGGTGGATAACCTTGTTTTTATTTATGTCTGTATTCTTTCTGCAAGTATTCTTTTTCTAGCACTTTTGAGTTGGTGTTCATCGGGGATATTGGTTTATGATTTTTCATTTTCATTGTGCCTTTGCCTGGTTTGGGTATTTGAGTTACATGGACTTTGTAAGAGTTAGAGAGTACTCCTTCCTTTCTTTGTTTCTTTCTTTCTTTTATTTCTATTTCTTCTTTCTTCCTTCCTTCCCTCCCTCCCTCCCTCCCCCCTCCCTCCCTTCTTCCTTCCTGCCCCCTACCTCTGAATAGTTTAAGAAGGGTTGGTTGTAGATATTGGAAAGTCTGGTAGAATTCTGCTGTGAATCCATCTAGCCTTGGACTTTTTTTTTTTTTTTTTACACTAGAAGGCTTTTTTTTTATTACTATTTAATCTCCTCATTTACTATGGACCTGTTTAGGTTGATGACTTCTTGATTTAATTTTGATGGTCTGGCTGAATATAGAAATTTATTCATTCCTTTTAGGTTTTCCAGCTTAACAGAATACATTTAAAATATATTCCTCTTTCTTTCTCTCAGTTTAGGTAGGTTGTGTGTCTGCCAGCCCTCTTTAACTTCTCAAAGAACCAATTCTTAGATCTATTGATTCTTTGCATTATTTTGTTTGTTTCTAATTTATTAATTTCTGCTCCGAGTTTTATTATTTATTGCAGTTAACTGGGTTTGGCTTTAGTCTGTCCTTTCTCTTTCCCAATCTTTCAGTCATTTACTTGTAATCTATCTGAGTTTTGAATGTAGGCACACAGAGATATAAGCTTACTCACTTGTAAGGCTGTTTTCAATGTGACCCAGGCTGGGGAAGGTGAATAGATGGCAGGATCAGCAGAGTCACTGGGTTAGACACAGGACCAAGATGTTGTTCTGGCTAGTTTATTGTCAACTGGAGGCAAGCTAGCATCATCTGGGAGGCTGTAGGCAAGGCTATAGAGCATTTTCCTTATCAGTGATTAATGGAGGTTGGCCCAGCTCTTTGTGGGTGGGTCTACCTCTGGGTAGGTGCTCCTGAGTTCTGTAAAAACAGCAGGCAGAGCAAACCAGGGGGAGCAAGCCAGTGAACAGCATGCTACCGCATCCTCTGTGTCAGCTCCTGTCTCCAGGGTTCTGTCCTGTCTTGACTTCTTCCTTCAGTGATCAACAACAATGTGGAAGTGTAAACTAAATAAGCCTTTTCTTCCCCAAGTCATTTTTGGTCCTGGTGTTTTATCGCAGTGATACCAGCCCTGCCTAAGACAGATGCTTGTGGTCTGTCTGTGCAGCGAAAGGGGATGTTTCTCACTTGCTTTGACACCATATGTGTTGCTGCAGGCAGAAACTGGACTCGAATCCTCGCTGGAAGCATATTTACTGTGTTTGCTGGTGATGTAAACACTACCGTTCTCTTTCCCTGTATCTTGATTTGTGTCTATATCACTCAGTTCTTTTTCCTTTTATATTATAATCAAGTATTTTTAATACGACTTGGGTATTTTGAGAAAATTGATGAGTTGTGAATATAAAGCATTCCTTTTATATTAATGTTTTATTCATTTTTTGAAACACTGAATTTACATAATTCAAAAATCAGTAAATATAAAATAGTGTATAATGTAAAAATTCTCCTCTCTATTCTTCTTAGTTCCCCAGATGCACCCAGTTTTCTTTGAAATATTTTATGCATATGTCTGTGTGTGTATGTGTGTATGTATGAATGGCCAATACATATTACATATATAATGTATATTACAAATGAAAACTATTCTACCTTTATTTTTGTTGTGACATGGATGTCCATTACGTGGTTGTAGAGAGCAGATGAATTCCAGAGTGAATTTGTATTATTTGACATAGGCATGGCAGTGTCAAGCATCCCAATGGCCCAGACCAATGGGAGTAGAACAACCTTCCTCTGGTTCGAATAGGAATGATGAACAGTGTATATAGAAAAGATCAACCACAGCTTTCTCCTCCTGGGTGACAGCAGCCTGAGACTGCTTCCCTAAAAAGACTTCCTACGAAGATTAGCTAAACCTGCCTGCCTCCTTGGTCATCTGTATACTAAGAACCTGTCCCCTTACTCAGCGGTGTACAAGAAACCCACCCCTCCTTGATTCAATTGTATCACATAAATACAATATGATCCCACGATGCATCTGTTTTTTTCTGCATCCCCTTGTTTCCCAAGCCATGTAGGAAACACTCATGGTTATACCAAAATTTGTAGAGAAATATTTCTTGAATTGTTCTGTAACTCCTTGGTATCCTGAATGAAACCCTGGCAAAAGACAAACAGGCTTTAGCTCCCAGAACCCATTTAGTGATATGTGTGCTACTTGGCTCTCAGATCCTACCTGTACAGATTGGCAATGTTCAATGATGATTTTTCTTCCATTGTCCTTTTCTTGGAATTCACCAAAGGATATATTCATTCTGGACCTGCGCGCGCGCGTGTGTGTGTGTGTGTGTGTGTGTGTGTGTGTGTGTGTGCGTGTCTTTAATTCCTCTGTATTAGTCAAAGAGGAAATCCCATAGTCTCTTGACCTGAGCAGTGGGCCCAGTATTGATCTATAGCATGTGCCTCGCCTCACTTTCTTCCAGCGTTCTGAGGTATTGCAAACCGTGTGCTTCCCTGTTCTCTAAGATTTGAGAATTAGCTTCTTTAGGCTTTTACTAAAATGATTTAATTCAGAGTAACATTTTTTCTGCCTTTGAATTGCTTCACAGTATAAATTTACTTCCCTCATTTGCAAGGGCACAAATGCCCTTGGACAGAAAGTTATTGGTAGGGGCTCCTCTGCTCAACCCCTGTAGCTTGCCTTGGTCGCTACCAGGACAGTTTTTAAACCAGTTATACCAGCTGGGAAAAGCCCTTCCATGCTTTTGCAAGATTTCAGATTTTACTAACAAAGGGGAAAAATGGACTAGGATTCTCTCCTCTGCTTTGAATATTTGTTCTGGATAGTTTTGTGTCAACATGACACAAGCTAAAGTCATCTGAGAGGAAGAAACCTTAATTAAGGAAATGTCTCTGTAAGATGGGGCTGTAGGCAAGCCTGTAGAGTAGAGCAATTTACTAATTAGTGGTTGATAGGGGAGTCCCCAGGTCATTGTGGGTGGGGACATCCCTGGTCTGGTGATGCTGGGATCTATAAGAAAGCAGGCTGAGCAAGCCATAGAGAAACAAACCAGTAAGCAACACCCTTCCATGGCTTCTGCATCAGCTCCTGCCTCCAGGTTCCTGCACTGACTCACTTCCATGCTGAACAATGATTTTCAAGTATAAGCCAAGTACTCCCCCCACCCCCCACTTTTTTTTCCCTCCAAGTTGCTTTTGTTTTTGATACTTCATTACAGCAATAGTGACTTTGACTAGGACAAATTGGTAATGCAAGTGGGATATTCCTTGACAGGTAGAATGTTTTTTGGTTTTTTTGTTTGTTTGTTTTCTTCTATGATTGTGGAAGGACTTTGGAACTTTGAGCTAGAAAAATCACTGAGTGTTCAAAGCTCGGTTAGCTCTTACACTGTAGTTTGGAAGATGAGGGCACCGTGAGAAATGCAGACAATGGAGGTCTGGCTTGAGAAGTCCCAAAAGGAGGTTTGAGAGGCACTAAAAACTATCAGGCCATTGCACATTTCGATTTGAGAATCTGTGGTTCTGGTTAGCTGGGACTGAAAATCAGTCATGATTAACAAGAGACCGGAATCACTGAAGTAAAAACATTGCTTTTCTGGGACAATTGATGCGGGGCAGCTAGAACTGAGAAGTGAGTAGTGAGAAGTAAGAGGCCTGCATTGTTGAGGTGAAATCCTCTGGGAAGTGTTTCCGCAGAGTCAGCACACAGAAGCTGTGTTCTAAGGTGCCTGAGGTTGTTGCTCCTGCTGGCAGCAGAACTTGGTTTTGAAGGCATGGAGGGGTCATAGAGAGCAGTTCCTTGAGAGAGCCCAGGAGAGGCTGTTGGTGAGAGTGCAGCCCAGTTTCAACAGAAGCCCAGCATTTTAGAGTTTCTAGTTTCATGGGATGACTACCAAGAATAGCAGCAGCCATGGGGTAGAGTTGGCTTCAACCTAGGAGATGAGCTGTGTGTGCTGCAGAGGGTAGAGCCAGAGAAGTGACCCAGTCACTTTACTCACTGTGCCATCTCATAGGCCTGGAACTATATATATATATATATATATATATATATATATATATATCCAAATTGCATACTTTCCTATTGGCCCATAGTACCACATAAAATGCATTCCACTGGAAAAAGTTTCAAAGACAGAAACTTTAGGACAAAATTGCAGCACAGAGCCAAGCCAACCTCGTGACTACCTTCCCAGACAACCTGAGTATAATGGTCACAGACGGAAAGAGAGATAACAACTATCCCGAGCTTTTGTCCCCGCCGGCCAGAACACACTCAGGACAAACGGAATCTTCTGTGGCAAAGCTTTATTGCTTACTTCTCAGGAAGACCCGAACCCAGAAAATGGCATTGCTTATATAGCCCGCAGCGTGACGTTTCAGCACCTGATGTGGCGTGACAGCTCCTGATTCGTTGCTCGCCCATCACCCCATTACTATGCCCTGAGAATGGGCAGTGACTAGGAGTGAGTTCACTCTCGTACCTGCGTACAAGGCTTGTTTACTAGTTAGGCACAGCGAGGCCAGTGCCACCTTATAATGGCGATTGCTCGCGGCACGCACGGCTCTCCACAGTGATTGCTCCCTGCACGGCTCTCCACAAACAACCAGATTATTTTCTCCCACTGTGTGGTGAAATTTGGGCACAGCTGTGGTTTCAGCCATGTGTTGTATTTATATTGACAATATGTTGCTAATACTTTTGCACTTTAGTCTGGTGGTAGGTACTAAGGTAGAGAAGCAAGAACAATAACCAGCATCAAGGTAGAGAAATGTGCATCTATGTGCGTGTGCCTCTGTGTGTGTGTGTTTTCATCCATAGCAAGGTGAGCCTGTATGTAGGACCAAGCACATCCTCTGCTATTGGTCACCCTCTATTCTTTTCAGTTGATCTCCGGTCCTATGCTGTAAATGCAAGGCCATCTGACTGGTGAGCTTCCAGGATTTTACTATTCCCTCTCCCATATCACCATAGGAATAGGCTTATAGAAATGATCTGCCACATCTGGCCTTTTATGTAGGTTATAGGAATTTAAACATATGCTCTCATATCTTCTACCTTGTCAGGAGCCATAGTAGGACAAGCTAATAACTAGCTGGTGATCTTCCTGAGATAGTCTGCTTTGGATTAATCGGCAACAGATTTGCTTTTATGAGGAGAGGCCTAAGAGAATTCATTTTAGGAAAGATTTCTGCTATTAATATGTTTTTCCTAATAATTAAACATATACAACAATCACTAGGTAATAGCTCACCCCTTTGGAGCAGATCTATGAAGATGTACTATCTTGTAGTGGTGTTATATAGACAATAGATGACTTCTTAAGTCTTAATGATGACCCTATAAGAATTCCTAAAACTATATAAGTGATTATTAAGCTCTTTTATAGTGGGACTGCTATTAGGTCCTTTTCTGATAGTCAAAACTGCAATGAGAACTCTGTCAGTCTCCCATGTGTCACCAGTTAGTTGCTCTTAGTAACCAGACTTTCTTCTACTCAGAGTGCATTCCAAGAGACTGTAAAAATAATTAACCAAAGGTCATAAAAATGGAACTAATGATTTATTATTGGTGCTAGGACAGAAGATAAAATATTGACTGGGTTTATTTATAAAAAACTTCACTAATAACTTAGTTATGGTCTTAAACCTTCAGGGAACCTGCGGAGCTGAGACAGGTGATGGCTGTTTAGCCAGATAATTACTCCTAATGGATATGCATGTACACACTCACTGTTGTAAACTTCTATTTCAATTTATGATTTGATTTTTTTTGTGATCTTGTGATCAACTCTTTAACACGTGATTGTGTATTCTGAAAGATGTATAACTACTGAAGGACAAAAAGATGAGAGTAAGAGAAAGAAGAATTTTTTGCCTTTCCCCACTTAGAGAAGAGAAATTTTTTCCCCTTTCTCCACTTAGAATAATTTTCCCTTTCCCACTTAGGATCTTTCTGCCTTTCCCCTTAGTTAGCTTTCGTAGGAAACTTTTTACAACTTAGTAGTAAGTGCTATAATCACTTTTTGAAGTGTCCCTTCTTCCTTCAACTTCTGTCTAGCAGGCTGAAGGTTAGAGTTGAGTAGTTCCAGCTGAGACAGAACAAAGGCCACATTACTTACTCTTCTGCTGTTAGGCTACAGGTGTCAGTCACCTAAGCCAACAGCATTTTACCCTCAGAAAGAGCAAGGAAGGTTTTAGGGCTTTTTAGAAGTCATCGTCAGCGTTTCAGTACAGTTAGAGAGCTAAAATGTCAGGAGACCCTCAGACTTTAAAGCCACACCAGAGTCTTACTCTGTGACCCCGCCACTACCCTTTCCAGGCTGGAAGGCTCCCGGCTCAACCTAGTCTTTTCCCTTCCCTTCTTTTCTTCCTTCCTTCCATCCTTTTTTCTCTTTTCTCCCTTCCATCCTACTCCCTCCTCCATCTCTCTCTCTCCCCCTCTCCCTCTCTCCTCTCCCTCTCTCCTCTCTCCTCTCTCCTCTCTCCTCTCCTTCTCTCCCTCCCTTCCTCCCTTCTTTTCTGATACAAGTATTAATGTAGCTGAGATTAGCCTCAAACTTACTGTGGAACAAAATTGACCTTGAGCTTTGGACCCTCCATTGTCCATTCCCAGGATAGTGCAACTAAACTCAGTTTGTGTGGTGTTAGCCTCCATGGTGTGAAAGCACGTTACCAGCTCAAATGTATCCCTAGAATCATTTTACAAATATCTGATATGCCTTTTATTTATGTTCTTTAAAATGTGTATAGTTTTGTGGGCATGGATATTTTTATGTATTTTTTTGGAATAGTTTTAGATTTAGAGAAACATTGCAAACCAATACTAGACTATTTCTGTTTATACTTGACCCAGTTTCTTCTCCTGTTAGCATCTTCCAATACTATAGTAAATTTGTCATTCAATGGAGCAACATTGATGGATTCCGTGTATATAACATACATTATTAAGTGGCAAGTTTGGACTATATTCAGATCTCTTTACCCTCCTCTTTCTTTTCCCTTTCCTGCCCTAGGAGTCCACCCAGGCTTCACCTAGTATTCAAGTGACAGTATTCAAGTGACAGTATTCAAGTGATAGTATCCAAGTGACACACTTATTCAAGGGTAATTGCTCTTTACACTGTGACTCCTTTTCAGACCTCCCTCATATTTGCAAACCCCACCAGTTTTGAGGGTCACCAACTAAATGTGTTCAGTAGACTGACTCTCAGAATTTGTCCTTGTTGTTCTCCAGCTGAGCCCTTGCTGTGCCTTTGTGGAGAGGAAGCGCTCAGAGGCAGAGTGAGCCTTTTGTAACAGTGCAAGGTGCCAGAATACTTACTCATGTGGCTTCTGCCCACGATGCTCTTGCTGAGTGTTTGTTCAACTCTTCAAGTCCGTGTTGTTCTCGTCCTCTTTCTTTCTGGTGTAACCTCTGGCAGAATATCACAACGGAGAGTGCAAGGATGTGTGCTCAAGGCGTGCAAATGGCTTTCCAATATCAACCTATCCCCACATTGCTGTTTTCTTCAGTATTGTGTTTTTACACATATGATCTCTTGCTTCTGATTGTTGCACAAAACTCTGAGTGAGTATTGGTACAATTTTATTTGCCGTTGTTTTAGGGACAAATATCCACAGTGTCTTCAATAGCCTCCATGCCCCCGCCCTCCCCTGCCCCACTTCTTTGACAACTGTCCCTAATAGATTTCCTGGAAAACTTCTCTGAGTGTTGATTTTGCATGGATGTACAGCACAATATGGAATTTCTCCATCATAAGGCATGATTGGTTAGCTGGATTATTTTATCTTGAGATGGGATCTTGGGGTGGGGGGCTGGCTTGAACTTGCTATGTAGTTGAAAATGACTTTGGAACTCATTTTCATGTCTCCATCTTCCCTAGTGTTGTGATTACAGGCATGTGCCACCGTGCATGGCTTATACATTAATGGGGATCTGATCCCAGGGCCTTATGCATGTTAAACAACACTCTATCAACTGAGCTGCATCCCCCACCATGGGACATTTTCATTCTCAATTCGACTAAGCCTTAATGTCCTACCCATAGTCCATGAATGACCTCATATTGTTGCATGTCTGTCAATAACTTAGCATTCTCATTTGCCCTAATCTACTTGGCATTTAGTATATTCTTATCTTACATTGTGTTCTCTAATGATAAACTTTGTAATAACATTCAGAAACTGCTCAGCCATTTAGTTTTCCTTTCTATCTGATTTCTGTTCATATCCTGTCTGTATTTCCTTTGGTTTCTTTGGGGTTTTCTGTACTTGTACTTATTTCTTTTTTTGGGGGGGGGCTCAGATACTGTAAATACCTGTGCCCATTCTATTATATGCACACTGCTGAGTTTTGATAATGTTTAAGTCACTAAATTTTGTGTAGATTCTAACAATGCTGATTTATCACTGTGCCTCTCCGTGCTGAGGACGCTTTCCTAAATATGTGTCATTGTTGCTGTTCAAATTGGCTTCTGATTGGAGATTATTTTCTATACACTCCTTTCTTTCTTTCCCTTACATCTCTGTTGCGGCTCTATTTTCATGCATTTGTGTGCCACTGTGTCTTGCTCTTCCTGAGGGACGTGGCAGTGTAACACAAGTGCAAGCTCACTAATGCACACTCACTAATGCACACTCACCCCCACTGATTGAATGAAGCTAAGCACATCCATTACTTTCCAGTTTCCCCTGCGGTGAGCAATAAACTTAAGACCTATCTGTGTCAATAAGAGTCAAGGTAAGTTTTTGGCATTAGACAAATACATTTTCCACCATTAGAGTGATGTGAACACTTCTTGGCCGAGCTCTGTCTTACATTATCCTGTAGTTAAAAAGTCAAAGCACGTTCTCTTGTTTTTCAGCTTCCCCCATCAGCTGTGTCTTCCTTATCATATTTCACTTGCAAAACATCATCATATTCAGGGATCTGTTTGGAAACCTTTATGTTTTCAGGTGTTTCAATGTAGACTACTTTGCTCTAAAGGTAGAAATAAAGATAATGTTTTATTTTCCTATAAGCAATATGGTATGTGCTCTCATGTTCTTGGTGACTCGTCTAACTCCTGCCCTGCTGGCTATCGTTACCTCCTGTCTGCTCTTCATCTGGGTAATCAGGACACTCAAGAGGCACAAATCCAAATCTGCATAAAAGTATATTGTCGTATGACGAACCTTTCCTGCTTTAAGGGGTGTTGGATTTGCTTGCAACCCTGTGAATGAATCAGTTAACTCAGTTTCCTCTGATGCTATAGTATAGTCATTAGACCAGAGCAAACGATTGTGGAAGCCTAGTGCTGAATAGGACAAAGCTACAGGGGTGCTGGCCCTTTAAGATCCCAAGTATCCTTGGACTGCCTAGCAAACTCAAGCCATGCTGGGAGTGGTATTTATGTGACAATCAATACTGGGATTCCACTAACTTGATGCCACATGACATTTAGACTTTATCATGAAATGTTTT
The DNA here is from genome assembly GCF_978045245.1 of Mus caroli. Taxonomy (NCBI): domain Eukaryota; kingdom Metazoa; phylum Chordata; class Mammalia; order Rodentia; family Muridae; genus Mus; species Mus caroli. The sequence continues at coordinate 106,420,345 of NW_028227265.1, read as the reverse complement.
CTGAGAAGAGGAATATGAAATCATGTCACAGAGCTATCACTGAATAGGCCACACCTAGAAGGACACAGTGATCAGCTTTTTCTTTCTTTTTTTTTTCCCTATTTCCATTAGGCAGATAGTATCAGATCAGAAGAGAGGGGTGGCTTGTCACTGTTTATGATCATCTGAGTTAGGAGCCAGGCAATGACCCATGCTGATGTGTGACTGCAGTTACTCCCCTGGTGTCATTATTTTTAACTTCTATATTATGTAAAAGCACTACAATAGAGCCCATTTCCCTATTTTATAGAAATTTCTAGATGAAAAAGACAACAACAAACACAAGGAAACAAACAAACAAAAAATCCCCAAAACGGAAACAACAAAACAAAAGCAAAACCAAACCTGTGCATTTATTTTAAGTCGAGAGTTATAACTTCAGGGCTTGAGAGTTGGCTCAGTGATTAGACATGTTTGCTGCTCTACGCCTACTGTTTTATTATGAAAAAAAAAAAGTTTGCTGCTCTGGTAGAAGACCAGAGTTCAGTTCCCAGCGCCCAAATCAGGTGACTCACAACCATGTGTAACTCCATCCCCAAGAGACCTGATGCCCCCCTCTGGCCTCTGAGGGCATCGGCATGTAGCTGTGTAATACATACACTCATATACTCACAGGCGTATGCATACATTTAAAAGAAAGAAGAAAATAAGAAAGAGCTCAAATCTTAGAAATGAGTAAGTGAAGGGCAGCAGAGACTGCCCCTATATATATGAGGGAAATCATGTGACCAGGCAAGGCATGGGTGTGTGAGCCACCACAGACACAGGACAGTGTGTTTATGAGGCAGATGAAATTCGACTTGCTCTCTATCACAGCAAATGGCAACATATTGGAAAGAATTGCCCCAGTCTTTTCTTTGGACCACGTTTGTATATGTGGTAGAGCTAATAATTTAGAGACAGGAGTTAATTGTTCCTGATGCAGAACAAAACCAGTCTTGGGCAGCACACGACTGAGTAGTAAGGCTGCTTATGTTTGAGAAATCCTACTCTCTTGTGTTGAGATTTCTTTCCTGCCTAGGCTCATGAAGATGTCGTTGTCCGTCATCTGTGCACTAAGTTTAAATGAAACAAAGCAAAACTCCAATGGTGAGTTGTGACGTTGTCCTCCACACACACTTAGACATTTAAACTCTACGTGCCCAAGTGAGAGTTCAGAAAGTGCAGCGGTGTTTCTGACAGCTGGTTAGGAAGACAGCTTGACACTGTAGATTCTTGTAGGCTTTCAAACTTTCATTTCTTAAAGATGGTTTTGACTGCATGTGTTTTTATAGGATTTTCTGTGATGACAGCCAAAAGGTAAGGATTTTAGAAAAAGGATGGAGATAAAACTTACTTTTTCTTGACAAGATTTATTTGATCCTTGAGAAGTTTGTTCATATGAACACATGGGAAATTCTCTTCTCTAGTCTTAAGAAACATTGGTTCAAACTGTATATATTATGAAATATTTAAGTGCACCATCCAGTGATTCAATTTTTTAATCTATTTAAGATTATGTTTTCTTTCTTAATATTTTAATTAAGCATTAATTTTACATACCACTCTGGCTTTGTACATTCATACTTTTTATACATACATGGAGCATGTACTTATCAGTACTTTATCCTCCTTCCCTTAATCCCATCTCTTCCCAGTCAGCACTTTGTTCTCATTCCCTTACTCCTGCTCTGGGTCTAATATATTTGTTGAAATATCACTTTCCAGTTCCATTTATTTTGTTATAAACAAGAGGCTTTCATTCTTGAATTTTAAAAATATGTATTTATTTATTTGTGTGTGTGTGTGTGCACATGCACATACACGTGCACACAAATACATGCCACAGTGTGCTAGCAGAGCTAGGTTCTCAGACTTGAACTTAAGTTACCAGCATGGTAGCAAATGTCTTTGCCCACTGAGTCTTCTTGCCAACTCTAAGGCTTTCCTGTGTGATGGTTGTATACTTGTTTTTGGATAAGATTCCTACTCGTTGGCATTGAGGGGGAGTTTATATGTTACATTGTGGGTGTACTTCAGTAAGTATGAAAGCACAGGTCTCTTTGGTATGCCTATTTTGCTTTCTAGGACATATACCTAGAGGTGAATAGGAAAGGTGAGCTGCACAAACCACACTGTAGCTTTTCTTTTTCTTTTTTATTTTTTTGGGGGAATCTCTACACTTTTTCACATCTATTGTGAAAATTATATTCTTACTAATAATATATGTGCTATGCTTTTTTTGAACCATCACTAGTATTTGGTGTGTGTGTGTGTTTGTGTGCATGTGTATTTGTGTGTACACACTTTTATTTTATTTTATTTTTTTGTATTTTAAGACAGGCTGACCTTGAACCCACACAGAGCCTCCTCTTTGAGCATAAGTTCTGAGATAATAGTTTGCATCACCAGGCCTGTTATTTTTTTTTAATTTGAATAATAGTCATCCTAACAGGAGTGACATAAGATTATTGTTTTAATTCTCATTTTCTTGATGGTTAATGATATTAAGCATTTTTATTTTTTCCCTTTAAATTAAATTTCTCATTATGATGCTGAGTAAGACCATTCCATGTGGCACACATACTCAGGAGAGAGTACTTTGTTTTCATTTTCCCTCCCTCCCATCTTCTCCCATAACTCCTCTCTTCCTCTTGCTGGTTCCCCCTTTCTCCTCCCAAATAGTCCCTCTTACCTTTGTGGTACAAATATTTCATAACTGTGTCTAGCATTCTGCTTTCTTTAGATCCTATCATAGTCCCCACTGCTACACACACACACACACACACACACACACACACACACACACACACATATTTGCACACACTCATGCAAACAGGCACACATGCATGCATGCAACCATGCACACACGAGCACACACACACATGTAAACATGCACACACATGCACACACATGCATGCACACATGTGCACATACACAGATGCACAAAATGCAAACATGCACACATATGCATATATACATGCACACACACACATGCACACACATGCACACACAAATCTGGGAATTAGAGATAAGAGAAAACATGCAGTATTTTTTTCTGAATCTGGCTTCTTTCACCAATGTAATGATTCTATTCCATCCATTTTCATTCAAATGTCATAATTTCATTCTTGACAGCTGAATAAAATTCTGTTGTGTATATATAGCACAATTTTCTTTATCATTCATATGCTGATGGATATCTATCTAGGCTGGTTCCATTTCCTGTCTACTATTAATAGTGCAGTAATAAACAAGTTTATGTAAGTCTTGCTGTGGTGTGTTGATTTAGAATCTTTTTTGTTATATATGTAGGAGCAATAGAGCTAGGACATGCAGTCATTTTATTTTTAGTTTCTGTTGAACTGATTTCCATAGCAGTTACACCAGGCACCCCTTTTCCCATATTCTCACTAGTAAATATTGTTTCCTGGATCAAAGTCATCTTGACCTGGGTGAGGTGTAACCTGCAGCACTTCTGATTTCTGCTTTAAGGATGTTAAACACGTCTCACATATTTGTTGGCTATCTGTGTTTCTGTCTTTGAGAACTGTCAATTCAATTCATTGTGGTCAAGGAAAAGAATCTGGAGACTTGGGGCATTTCATTACTTGGTCTCCAGATGGTTGCTATTTGGAGGAAGGATTAAGTGTGGCCTTGCTGACAGAAGTCTACGGGAGGGCTTTGAGGTTTCCAAATACTGGCACCATTTTGAATTTGTGGATCAAGATGTGAACTCTTAGTTGCTGCTCCAACCCCATGCTTGCCTGCCTCCTGCCATGCTCTCTGCCATGATGGCGCTGAACTGTTATCCCTCTGGGATCTTAAAACTCCACCTTCTATAAAGTAGCCTTGGTCATGGTGCTTTATTACAGCAATAGAAAAGTAACTAAGGAAGACATTATCTGATCCTTTTTTTTATGTCCTGCTCATGATTTCTGTGTCTATATTAATGAGAATTACCTGGGTCAAGTTTTCTCATCTTTTCTTAGCTCTGTTTTGGAACTGGCTATTGCTGTCCTCATCAAAGGAATTCAGCATCATTGAAGGATATCTTGGAGAACAGATAAAATTTCTCCTTAAATGGTGGGTAGAAATTGTCAGTGAATCCATGTGAGCTTTGTCTTTTGTGAGGGAATTAATACAATAACCTCAACCCCAACAACTTCTCTGTAGATGTAAACTCTTCATGTTGCTCATTTTGTCTTGTGGGCTGCCCTTCAGAATTTCTCCGTCCCATCTGGTCCGTCAGCATTGGTGGCTGTGTGCACACTGTTCCTTTATTGTCCCTGGGTCCATAGCTGATATTAATGGTTTGTGTCATTCCTCTTTTATGCTTTGCCTGACTAAAGGCTTTATAATTTTATTGATCTTTTCAAAGGACAAGCTTTGGTTTTGATGATTTTTTTTCTCTGTTAATTTTTTGTCTTCCATTTCATTTATTTTTTTTTTTTTATTTTTTGCCCTAAATTTTACATTGCCCTCTTTGGATTAAGTGTTTTTCTTCTCTGTTTCCCTAAGGCTGAATTGGAAGTGACTGATTTTAGAGCTGCCTTACCCTTCCTTGCCTTCTGTCATCTTCTTCCTTCTTTCTCCCTTCTCCCTCCCTTCATGTTTTCTTTCCCCTCCCCTCCTTGAGCTAAAGGCTTTTCACACACTAATCAAATGCTCTTCTCAGTGATCTTTCAGGGAGGGCCTTGGTATATAGCTCAGGCTGGCCTTGAACTCATAATCTTTTGGCCTCCATCTCCCAGGGGATGACATTATAGGTGCATATTTCTTCATTTTCCAAAATATATATTTAAAATCATATATTTTTCTTTAAGCACTGTTTTTGCTGTATCCCACACATTTGACAAGTTGTTTATATTTTTGTTTTGTTCAAAATTACTTATTTTTATATTGCTTGTATTAATTCATTGAGAATTTTTATAAAATCTATTTCGGTCATATTCATCCTGACCCTTTCTCCAAACCCTTTCTGTTCCTCCCCTGTGTCTCTACCTACCCATCTCCCATTCTCCTCCTCCTCCTTTTCCTCCTCCTTCTTCCCCCACTCCCCCTCTCTCTATGTCTCTAAATCATGAAATCCAGTTTATGTGTTTTCTGAGTGTAGACTGGCTTAAGGGAGTTCACACCTGGAACTCCTCTTCGGATTGCAGGTTTGGACTCCATGGGGTTTCAGGTTGATGTGGTGAGCAGAGGGCTGATGGATTGGCAGGAGGGGATAGGGGAGGGGTGGCTCTGGGGGGTATTTAGTGAGGGTTTCAGGTTAGGTTCCACGCAGTCCCTGAGCCCAGCAGTGGGTAAGGAGGCTGACTGCAGGTAGACAGACTTACAGTGTGTTTTCACTCTCCTATGAGATTTCTTATCTGACCAGTGTGTAGCAAGTAGGCTTGCTTTATCCAATTTCCTATGATTTGGGGGCAGGGTTACAAACTATTTTTTTTTAAATTATGACTTGCTTATTCGATTTTCATTGTGCACTGAGAATAGATATTGTTGATTGTGAATTATTAAATCCGATTAATGTGTATTTCATGGTCAGATCCTTTTGTACTTTGGTGAGTGTGCTCTGTGTGTCGGAGAAGAGTGCGCCTTGTTCTGTTAGTGGCTGGAGTAGTCTGTGTATGGATGCCCACGACGTCCAGATGATTGGTGTTTCTCTGCTCACCTATGTCCCCACTGATCTTCTGCCTGCTGGACTTTTCCATTTTCGATGGAGGCATGCTGAACTATTCAGCTATACTATTGGACTTGCCGTTTCTTTTTACAGCTCTGGCCATTTTTGTGCTCTTTTTCAATGCGCTCACATTCGCACATACTTAGCTGTTATTAGGTGTATACATAGTGAGGGTTCTAGGAGATTATCCCCTGTGCTTTTGGGAATGTCTGGTATGTCTGATAACTTTGCTTGGTCTCACATATGTTCTTTATGGATTAGTATTGTTCCATCTTCTTTTAGTTTTAGTCTATTATTTCTTTCTTCATAGTTTATTTTTGGCTTATATGTGTCTTTCTGATTTTTTCCTCCTTCAATAAAATATATGACTCTTATTTCTTGATCTATTCTAACAATCTCTATCTTTTAGTTTGTTTATTTAGGCCACTGGTGTGCAAAGTTACTGGTAAATTGATATGTAATATATCTGCCTCTTTACTTTGTGTTTCTGCACTATTTTTGTGTCTTTTGTCTCCTCTCTCGTTAGTGCATTATTAATAAAATAACAAAAATGCTAATAATACCACTTTAAAAGTCATCAGATTTAGAAATATATTAACAGCTAAGCCAGGTAATGTTCCCGGATAAGTGAATACTTTATAACACCAAGATAATCTCCATGGCTCCCATTTCTCCTACGTAGATTCTTATCATCTGTTTTATTTATATAAGCCTGGGTAGAATTCAGCACACAGTTGCAATTACTAATCTTTAGAAGCTGCCAACTGTTGGAATAATTATAAAAAATAAGGGTTTAAATTTATTTTCTTCAGGGTCTTTTCAGACTTCATATAAAACTGAGACTCTGGTCTTTAATTTTTGCTTCTATTGATTGATGGTTATGTGTGTGGCAGGGTGTATGGATGTGTGTGTGCCACGAGACTCTTGTGAAGGTCTGAGAAGAGTCTGTAATTCATTCTCCCCTCTCACCAAGTGGGTTCCAGGCATCAAACCCAGGTTGTCAGTCTTTGTGGCAAGTAAGCACCTTTACCTTTACGGTCATTTTTCTGCTCATCCTAATTTTTTTTTTAAATTTACAAATTTTTGAATAGTTGTTTCCACATTTTATTTTGATTTAAAACAGTTCCTGGATCCCTGAGAGCTGCCAAGAAGAAGAAGAAGTTTAATTGGTGAAAGGGGAGATATGTAAAATTAGAATTGGAAACAAAAATTCTTTTCCTCTCTGTCTCTCTAATTCTACTTCTTTCTGTTAGTTCACAGAAACACTGCCTATATGTTAGAGGGCAGAAAGACCAGGGTCAGCAGCATTGCATCCACACCTGAAAAGCACTTGGTATTTAAATGTCTGTCTGTCTGTCTGTCTGTCTGTCTGTCTGTCTGTCTCTATCTATCTATCTATCTATCTATCTATCTATCTATCTATCTGTCTGTCTATCAATATCGATTGATCTGTCCGTCTGCCTGCCTGTCTGTATCTCTGTCTATCATCTGCTTATCTATCTATCTATCTATCTATCTATCTATCTATCTATCATCTCTGTCTATTGCATCCACCTACCAGTCTGTCTATCTATCCATCTCATCTGTAGGATGATCTGGGAACATGTTCTATTCCCAGTCCATTGAGAAGGCTGATCTGAAAGTCCTCTGAATGAGCAGAAGCAAAGTGGAAAACTCTGAACTAGAGGATGGCTCGGGAGAGAGGTCTGTGTGCTGCTTATTGTGCCTAGAACTTGAACTACATTTCATTCACGATAACCCCCCTGGTTGACACGAGTTGAAGCTAGAGAATGAATACTGAGAGAAAGCCACAGCAGTAGGAAAGGTAGGAGAAGTTAATCTTGGCTCAATACAGCTCTGGGAAGGCTCGTTATAATTACCTACTTGACAATGAAGATTTTATCTGTCTGAGCCACCCAGAGTTGGAGGTGCTTGGGACCATCAGAAGCACTGGCTGGAGTGGGTGGTGGTAACTGAGGCTGTAAAGCCACTGGATTTATGCAGTGTATGGAACAAGGGACCTCTGCAGGGTAGACTCAGTCTGTGGGCAGAGGTGTTTATTGGTTTCTAAGTGTTTTTTTTTTTTCCTGCTTTTTGCCAGTGTCTTCTTTCATAAGACTTGCAAGCAGGGCTTAAGAAATAAGATGACCTGCTTACTGAGTTCTGCGGCACACTAGCAGCCTGGTATTAGAGCTTTGGAGTAGAGCCATGCAGATTACAAGGCTATATCCTTCATGGGGCTTGATGGATCTTTGCCAGGGGAAGATACATGAACATCAGGAAGTCCTTCCTGAGATGTGTCATTAAGTTGCACATCTAGTCTCTGAGCTTATCTGCACACATCCCAAGTTCTTGGAAATGCTCACAGACTAAGGAGGCTCAGGATTATTGGGGCGTTTCACTCCCTTTCTTCCTCTGCTGGTAGGCTTTTGCTGTACGGGCTTCTCACCAGCTCTCAGCTGTGACAGCAACTCCACGCAGAGCACAAGCACCAAGATTTACCTGCATCATCTCACCTCATGATTTAAAAAAAAAACATGTTTCTGATGCTGATGGTGGAGCTTAGAGCCTCACCCATCTGGGCAAGTGCTCTGCCACTGAGCTCTCTCAGCCATCATCTCCATTTTCTTTCTTTCTTTCTTTGTTTTCTTCTTTGATAACCTTAAAAGCAGGAGACTTTATGGCTTTACACCTTTCTTTGCGTGAACTATGATGCAGAGAAATCATGCCATTTGCCCAGCTGTTGCAGTCCTCAGCAATGCCTTCCCGGGTCCCTTCTCTGACCCTCTTCCCACTCTCTTTCAGAGCAGGAAGGATAGGTGGTGACACAGTTCAGCTCTGTGACAAGGTGCTCCTTTCAACTGGAGAGTGTTTTATTATGCTTTTAGAATGTTCTAGCCATTGACCTCAGGTTCAGAAACCCAGGAATGGATGACTGCTTCCTGGCTCCTCAAGGGCAGGCACTGACGTGTTGAATCAGTTACTACACAAACCGGACACCCACAGTGCTAGATCAGAGGAGCACTCACTGCCTGGCTATGGACTGGCACACCTTAAGGTGGGGACAGGGGTAGTAATGAGAGGTAGGGCAGAGTTGTCCCTGGGAGATGGAGGTTCTGCAGAGTGAATGGAGTTTCCACATCTATGGAGAGGCAGTGAGGCTTGACAGTGATAGTGCAGACTGTAGTTAGTAGCACAATTTCACCGGTGCTTGGAGTGAGAGTGTGTGTGTGGGGCGAAGCAGTTTGGGTCGGCTGGACAGCTAACTCCCTGGCACAGAGCAGGGCTGGCCACTATATTAAGTGCATCTTTCCCTGAGCATGGCTTAGATATAATATGGAGCCCCCAATATATGAAAGGAAAGGGGGGAAACAGAATGCCTTTGCTGGTCTCTGAAGGGATTCCAGATTGAATCTGATAAGGAAACTCGAGGGGATACTGAGAGGAATGTTGCAAGCTTGCACATCTGGTCCTTTGACCTCACCGGCCTGGGCAGCAGCTGTGTGTAGCAGGGTGGGAGGGAGGGAGACGCCTGGCTAATTAGTACAGTAAAGTCACACTTAAGTCTGCAGTTCTGAAAGTTTTCCTTTCCTCTCTCTTCTTCGTTTAACTAAATGCCGCCAAGACAGTGATAAAAGGCTGGGTGGATTTCCACAGTCTCAGTGAACAGAGTCGGCCGGAGAAATGCTGACTCGAGCCTTAACTCGTTCCTCCCCAAAGTGGTTTTCTCCTCCTTTGCTAAATAGTTCCGAAAAATGCATCTCAAAATGGCACATCTGAGATCCTTGCTCATTCTCCATCATGGATTTGAGTAAATCCTACAGAGGCCATTTATCCAGGAGTGTAGTGGGTGAGGACAAGGCGGGGGTGAATGCAGGTGGGGTAGCACTTGTGTGAAGGTCAGCTGGGGGGTCTACGCTCTGGGATTTCTCTAATGCATCTTGGAGCCTGCTGCTTCCATGCACTTTACATAGATTTGTGCAGTCTGCCTATGCACGGGTTTTTAGGGCAGCTTAAACAACACCAGAAGCTTTTGGGTTTCTTGATAGTCCCTGCTGCCAATGATGTCCTGCCATAGATGGAAAGTCCGTTGTGCCCGAGTGGCATCACGGTGTAAACTTCTTGGTCCTTTGAATGTCAGTTTCTATTGCAAATGTAGAGTAAAATGGAGGGGATAAAACAAGAAGAAACCCCGAAAACTCCAAAGTTTTGCTTATATGTTAATTATGCCTTTTAGTTTTCAGGTTCATTTTATAAGAAGAGACCCCGCGTCTTGGGTGAGCCCTAAAATACTTGGAATAGCGATTGGAATATAAACTCTGACTTTGGGTGCTCAAGCTGTTATTGGTTTTGCAATTTGCAGAACAGCAGGTGTTTATTATAAAGTGTGGGGAAGTTTTATATGCCACATGAAAGCAGTGGATTGTGTGAAGTAAATCCAAGGAGAAAGTTCATATCTCGAGTCTCAGAGCTTTAAGCCCACGCTGTGTTCTTCTGAAGAGTCCACTTTCTCACTTGCTGTATCAGTGTAGTCAGCCACAAACATTTGAAAAGTCCCCCAGTCTAGAGACAATGTAGACTCCAGATCCAATTTCTGTAGCTGTGAATTCCAGAGTTAATCATTCCAGCCAGAAATTTTGCTAAAGTGCAGTCCCATGGGGTTAGTGGCCATGGTATTTCATAAGGACAATTCATAACCTGCAGTCTCTGTCTGTTAGGGTTTATAGCCATGTCTTCTGTAGCTGGCTGACCAAGAACCATAGATTTCAAAACACTGTCAGGGACTACACTTAACTGTCTCTTGGTCAACTGGAATGATGGCTGTGTGGTTGCTCATCAATGTGGGTCAGGGCTTTCAAGGCAAGTGTGCAAAAGAAAAATGTGATTGGTCCAGAGGCTGGGAGAGTGGTCTGTTTCACAGGCCATAGAATAAAAAGACCGGAGTCTTAATTGAGGAGGGGAGGAGCCCAGGCAGGAATACTGCACTGCCTTGAGTTTCTCACAGAGGCAGCATTTTCGTGCATCTGGTGTCTCTCTGCTAGGACATCTGAGGACATCTGTCTCGCCACTTCCAGAAGAAGGTGGGTTCCTTTGCCTCCATCTGCCAGTGTCCTGGGCTTCATTGGTGGGTTCTTGGTCTTATGCCAGCACAGCCTGTATCAGTGATAACGCAAACAGCAGGGATGGAACTGACTTGATTGGTCAGCCATCCCAGTGCCAGTCCTCATGCAGGACCCGCAGAGGAGAAATCTGAGCTTAAGGAGAAAGACATGCCTGTGTTGGGAACCTCTATGCCCATCATGAAACACAAGAGTAGAAAGGACAAAGTTGCTATTATATGTTATACCGGCACCACCATTGTCACCCTGTGATTTCTGTCCCCCCCACAAAAATCCCCTTATGGATGGGCTATATATATATATATATATATATATATATATATATATATATATTCACTTGCCTTTCTCCCACCAATATGTTTAAGCCAACACTGTAGGAAAACACCTGATGCAAACATTTGACTTCCTAACACCTGGTTGGGTGGGACCCAGGGTATTTTGACTAGAAAACCCACTCCATAAACGGAAATATATATGGTGTTTTCATTCTTTCTAGGTGCACTAAACCACAGCCCTCCGTTATGTGCCGCTTAGTGTTTGGTTGCCTAGTGTACTGAGTAAATGTATTTCTGGAATATTTTTGGCATGAATTGGGCATATCTTAATTCCCCTGAGGCCAGTGGCACCTCCAGCTGTTTCCATTCATGAGCACGTGTGCTGCTCCTCTGAATGTACCTGGCCTGCAGATCAAACAAGTGAGACTCATTGGCCCACCGCTGAGACATATTACGTACCGAATTATGATCCAGCTGTGGTAGATCAATGGGTTTTATTAAATGATATTTATATTTGTGACTGAACATTTCCATTAAGGAGTTTTCTTTATTTTAAAGCTTTTCGATTCCTGATAAGTCAGCTAGCAGGTAACTAATTCCAAGGGAACCTCGTCAGGGGAAACAGACCCTTTTTGCTTTAGTGAATAAGAATGCAAGGCAGCAGGAGGAGAGAGAAACACAACTTTGTCTTTCACGGGTGGTCGCTTAGAGTTGTCCTTGAGGAATGTATAAATCTGGGGTAGACAACACAAATATGTGTTTCTACCAAGAAAGCAAAGGGGGGGACCAGTTTGTCACACTTGGTGACAAGAAGCATCTGGGTGAATGGTAATTATAGATGTCACGTCTTGAGAGACCTTGTAGCCCGCCAGAAGCCCCAGAGCTAGAAAGATGACAGATAACGCAAGTGATTCCCAGCCTCACAGTCTGGTGGCTTTGGGAACACTGGGAAAGTCCATGTCCCCAGCAGCTCATTTCCTTTGGGAATGTTTGCGAGTGTTGGGGCTTCTCAGCCTCACTTGGAGAGAAGATGAATTGTTAGCAAAACTTGAAGCATCCCAGAGGGAAGATTCAGAATGCCTGAGAGGGAGAAGCACACTCAAGGAAGGATGTGAAGGCTGTTGCCACTCACACTGTTAGGAGGGAAAGGTCAGCTTTAGGCCATTGGAAAACTGGGGCAGCGTGTCTGTGTCTCTGGCTTCCTTGAGGTCCTTCATGATGGACAAGCAGAGACTGCCAGCCCCACTCCTGGTGCCTAGGCCAGATTCGTGTTCTCTCTCCTGTGCCTGCCATTTTATTTGTGTTCTTTTATTTGGCAGGGAAGGAGGAGCAAGGCTTGTGTCTGGCCATCACATCTTTAAGTGGAATGGACTCATTTTCAGAACATTTTTAGTTTTTCAAAATAACTGAACAGGCAGCAGAGTTCCCATGTGCGCCTTTCATGCTCTACTTTTCTCTCTGGTGTTAGCTTCTTGTATGATCCACTGATCATACAAGCACAGTGGCCCTGCTTGGTTCTATGAGGCCACGTACATCATTGACACAAGAGCTCACTCAGTGTGAGGGTACATTCTGTGGGTGTTACAGCATCATGCTAAGTAGATTCACTGCACTAATTGCCACTTAGGGTCCATGTACACCCCTCCCCTCCCCTTTCCTCCCCTCCCCTCTCTCCCTCCTCCTTCCTCTTCTTCTCTTCTTCTCCTCTTCTTTTCCTTCTTCTCTGTCTCTGTCTCTCTCTCTCTCCCTCCCTCCCTCCTCCCCCTCTTTCACACACACCTTAAGCCCCTTTACCAGCTCCGCTGTTTTGTATTTTCTACAATGTTACATGGTTAGACTCTTTTAAGTTTATGGCATTGCTTTTCTTACACTTAGTAACATGTTTGTCTCCGTTACTTTTCTCTTGCTGTGATAAAACACCATGGCCAAGGCACCTTATAGAACAAAGAGTTTACTTGTGCCTTAGGGTTCCAGGTGGTTAGGGTCCATGAAGGCAGAGTGGAAATAGTGGACTGCATGGGTTAGAGCATCAGCTCAAAGTTCGCATCTTTGACCCAAAGGGGAAGCAGGGAGATGAAACTAAAATGGCTTTGAAACCTCAAAGCCCAACATAGTTACTGTAGTAACTAAGTAGTGACATAGTTACTCCAGCAAGACAACATCGTCTTAGCCCTCCCCAAACAGACACCATCTGGAGACCAAGTATTTGAACACATGAGGCTATGAGGGCCACTCTCGATTAAGCCACATTGTACAACCTGCCCCACTTAGTCTCATGGCCAAACCATAATGCAAAATGCACTCAGTCTAACTTCAAAAGTTGTTCTGCCTCAACAATTCACAGAGTCCAAAATCTCTCCCGAGACGCAAGACAATCTCTTAATTGTAAATCTTTGTAAAAATCAAAAAAAGCAAATTATATACTTTAATATACAGTGGCATAGAATATACATTACTGTTCCAAAAGTGAGTCCAAATTGCTCTCAGCACTGCTGTTACAGCTCTGTATCCCACTAGGATGGCCCATTAAACCATGCTTTAGTGTTCAACCCCCTTTCTCTCCAACATTCTACAGTCTTCCACATTCCTCCCCCTTAGTAGGAAAGTTTGGTTGTGGGACTGGAGAGAGCTAGAGTTGGGTCGAGTGGTGAGGAAATACTGGGACCAAGGCAAGCCTAAAACCCAGCAGGTCATACTGCAAGTCAGAGGACTTAGATGGCTCTGTTGGTCCAGCTTTGCTGCCTACAAGATCTCTCTTTCTCTCCCCACACTCCTCCTCTCTAGTTCTATTCCCTGTGTGCAGCACTCCTCAGCAGGTATCCCAGGGCTCTGTCATACCTGACATCTTTGGCTTTCCAGAGCAATAGAGACTTCACTTCTACATCTTCCTATGGTGGCCTATCAGGGCCTCTTGAGCTCTTAGAATCCCCAAGTCCAGGACTGCCATGCCATACATTTCTGGCCTCAGCTCTCCTTAGCCACAGAGGAACATTTCCAAACTCCTGTATTCCTGTATTCTTCCTAGTTCCAGAGCCAGCGGATGGCACTGCCAAGTTTGGCTGCCTGCTTAGTACCCTCTTGAATCACAGTTGAAGTAGCTTTAATTTGTTTTTGTTGTTGTTTGGGGTCAGAAATTCCTTAGGACTTTTCTTTTTGCAAGTTGGAAGCTTAGGTGATGAGGTCTTGCCCTTGCGGTCCCCCCACAATCCACAAATTTACTCCAGTGCTGATCAGGTCTCTTCACAGTCTCCTAATCTCTTTCAGCACAAATCTTGGCTCCAACATTACATTTCTCTGTGCTCCTTTTCTCCTCAAGCTGTACATTTTTAGTTTATTTTGTGTGCCTCATTTGCTCTCTCCATTGTAGACCTGACTAGGAGTGATTACTAAAAACTACCTGATAGAGTCGCTGGCAGGCTGTCTCCTCCACCAAAGACATTAGTTCAGTACTTTAAAATTTAGTCTCAGGGAAGTTCTTAAGATAAGGACAGAGCTGGGCAGTGGTGGTGCACAACTTGAATTCCAGCACTTGGGAGGCAGAGGCAGGCAGATTTCTGAGTTCAAGGCCAGCTTGGTCCACAGAGTGAGTTTTAGGACAGTCAGGGCTATACAGAGAAACCCTGCCTTGAAAAAAAGAAAGAAAGGAAGAGAGAGAGAGAGAGAGAGAGAGAGAGAGAGAGAGAGAGAGAGAGAGAAAGAAGAAGAAGAAGAAGGAGAAGAAGGAGAAGAAGGAGAAGAAGGAGAAGAAGAAGAAGAAGAAGAAGAAGAAGAAGAAGAAGAAGAAGAAGAAGAAGAAGAAGAAGAAGAAGAAGAAGAAGAAGAAGAAGAAGAAAGGGAATGAAGGAAAGGAAAGGAAGAAAGAGAGAGAGAGAGAGAAAGAAAGAAAGAAAGAAAAGAAGAGAAGAGAAGAGAAGAGAAGAGAAAAGAAAAGAAAAGAAAAGAAAAGAAAAGAAAAGAAAAGAAAAGAAAAGAAAAGAAAAGAAAAGAAAAGAAAAGAAAAGAAAGAGATAAGGGCAGAAAGCAGCCACTTTTTTTTTTCTTTTCAAATTTTATTTATCAATTAGTTGATTTACTTACTTATTTATTTAATGATTTACTTATTTATTTATTGGTTTGCCAAAACATAATTGGACAGTCTCTAGTCTACCTGCTTGCTAACACTGCTTCCTTTGAAACGTTTGAGCTGGTCCTCCACAGACCACATCTCTCTTAACACTACTCGCTTACAGGTTCCCACTAGAGTCCATTAAGTTTGTTTACAGTGTTCAACCACTTTTCTGTAAAATCCCAAGGTCTTTCACATTCTTCCAAAGAACTACATGGTCGTATCTCTCATAGCAATGCCTCAGGGTCCTGGTCCCAACCACGGTCTTCATTTTTTTTTTTTTTTTTCTGCCATTGCTTTGATGAAACACTATGGCCAAGGCAGCTTTTAGAAGGAAAGTTTTGTGGTCCTGTTTTTGTTTGTTCAGTGTGTATATTTCCAGATAGTTGGAGTCTAAAATGGAGCATAGATGCAGGAGGCCAGGGTAGCAGTTGAGAGCTCACATCTTGGACCACATGCTGGGAGTAGAGAGTGAACGCAACATGGCCTGAATCCTTTCCAACTAGAAATCTCTCAAGGCCATATCTAGGCTTTTCCCCAAAGTGCCACCACCTGGGAACTAAACATTGCAATGCTTGAGACTTATGGGGGAAATTCACTCCAATTTCCACAATGTTTAAGGTTTCTTTTATTTATTTTTTTCACATCTTGGAGGTTCATTTCTATCTTTTTCTGATTAATCCTGTATCTATCCATACATTGAGGCTGCTCACAGCTCTTTCTAAATCTTTAGAATATATGTGACTTATTGAAACAGAAAAAATGGCTGAGTGATAAATGTTTGTGATATGCTTCCTTAAAAATGTATATATTTCCTTTTTGGGAAATCTATTTTCCCAAAAAGACATGACCTTTCTAAATTTTTTTAGAAAATATTTTTTTCATATGTATTCCGCTCAGCTTCCTTTCCCTCATCTCCTCCCAGATTATCCCTGTCTCCCTACCAATCTGAATATATATATATGTATGTATATATATATATATATATATCTTTCCTAATCAGAAAAAAATATATATATTTCTGATTAGGAAAGATATATAAAGCTGAACCACTAGAAATTGCCAACATCTGGTTACTTTTCACTTTCAGAATAACAGTGTTATGTATCTTAGCACAACATGTGCTCTCAGCCTGTAGCTAAAGGTGAATGGAAAACATAGGATTTTTATTATTGGTAAATTAACCTAGCACGAATGTGAGATTGTTTTATCCCCCAGGTCTGTCTAGACTTGTTTGTCCAGTATCTAGTCCCAGCCTGTTTTTTATCCCCAAGGAGGTAAGGTCAGGGTCTACCTTGGTTATGTTCAGCACTAGAGTGACGTTGACCCCAGGTGTGGCCGCTCAGCTACCAAGGGACCTGCCCAAGGAAGTTCCATTAGCAGAACTTTCCAATCCGCAGAGGAGACCTTGTCATCACAGGTTCAGGCAAGAAGCTGTGGGGTGCACTACACAGAGTGATGAAATATCCTGTTCTCAGTGTAAGGAAGACCCAAATCTCCAGGCATTTGGTCTGGGTACTGGAGGCCAGCAATGGTCAGTCCAGACTAGTGTCTGCTACTAAGTGCTTTCTTTGGTAAGGCTCACTCTGCCCCTTTTGGTCCCATGCCTGTCTTCATTTTCTGCTGCCTCAGCCTGGGGATGCAGCCAATGCTGGGCTTCATGGGCTGCTGTCCTGGGATTTCCTAGAGAGCTTTCCGATTGATTCCTATTCCCTTGTGGTTTTGGACCTTGCTCAAACCTGTGCTTTGCCCCACAAGGTCTGGGTGCCTGTCCTTATCCAGCAACCTGTGATGGTCCTCTTTGTATCCTTGCAGCAAGAAGCTTACTCCTCTCAAGAAAGAGGAACTTGTTGAGTCAGTCGAACTGTCCTAGCTACAGTGGACTGCTTGGTAAAGCTGTTGGCAGATGGGTAAAGAAAGACACTAGTAAGCCATGAGCCGAAGGAGGAATCATGACTGTGCCTTTACTCTGCCAGGAAGAATTTGATCTTAGTGCTTGGGGTCTTGATAGATAAAACAAAGTGAGGATCTCTGATACTTTGACAGAAGAGTAGTCAATCAAGTGTAGGGCTGTGCTGGGCTGGGCTGTGCTGGGCTGGGCTGTGCTGGGCTGTGCTGGGCTGTGCTGGGCTGTGCTGGGCTGTGCTGGGCTGTGCTGGGCTGTGCTGGGCTGTGCTGGGCTGTGCTTGTGCTGTCAACCCTGCTTCTAACTCCTCCTTTATGCCTTAAGCATTTACTATCTGCCCTATGCAGTTGTGCTACACACACCAGTTACGTTACAACTAGAATTGCCTCCTTTTGGTCTCTTCTTGTTGGCCATCTCTCCCACACCTCCTATTTTTCAAGTACAAATCAACCACCCAGAGTGTATCCCACAGTAGTCGTTTAGATTCTCACACTGTGAGCTTTGTCTAGCTTTCCTAACCACCCTAGAGTCATGTTCCAGATGGCCAGGGACTGCCCCTGTGCCCTAGGGCTCAATGAAAATTGTGGCAGCTTACAAGTGCTAACCCTGTTCATCCTTCCTCACCCTTTCTCTCCTATGAAAACCTGAAGAAATGTTCTTGTCATGGAACTTCCCTCTCCTGCTGTGTGAGTAGCCCAGGTCACTCCTTGTGTATCTGCCTCCCATTCATCATGGTTAGACATGCCCTACTTCTTGGGAATTAGGAGTAAGGAACCATCTTTTCAGTGGTGATCATTTCCTGATACTGGACTTCTTATACTGAAACTTTTTGTGACCATACCATGGATCCAGGCCTGCCTACACGATTCTTGTGTATCAAATCCAACAAAACTCCAGAGGGCAAGAGATTTGATGAAGAACGTTCATAAAAGACACTAACTTGGAGCTGAGAATCTGGGGATAAGGCCACTGTGAAAGTAGATTTTGTTGGAAATATTCAGTATTCCACACATCTCTCCTAAGGTGTGATGAGTTGAGATTTGGTCCTTCCAGGACCTGTACATTTTTTCATGCTGTTTTTATTAGAAGTTACACAACTCTGGAAAAGGTGTTTTACTTCTTGACTGAAATAGGAGGCATTTCCCCTGATTTTTATTTAAGTCTATTGACAAATAACAACTTGTTTATTTTAAATGTCCACCTCTGCTAGCTTTGGTTGTCTGTATCTATGAAGCCATAGTCATGGATAAGGATGTAAGATTGCTCATTTATACAAATCTTACTTGTTCCCTGTCTAGTTCCCTTACTCTCCCTCTCTCCACTGCCTGGCCCATAGATGACATGCTCCATCACTAGACATTACAGGCTGTAGAGTCTGACTGGGGCATAGTCACAAAGTGTGTGGTCCAGCTGCCTTGACATATCTAAGTTGGTCAGGTTTCCATCACTGCAGTGAAATGCCTGAGAACACCGGCTTGTAAGGAGGGGAAGGTTTATCTTGGCTCATGATTTTGTAGGTCCCATTGCATAACTGCATGGCAGCATCGTTGGCTTTGGGCCTGTAAAAGGTAGCATGTCATGATGAGAACATGTGGTAAAGCCTCATGCTAGGATGTAAAAATGAAAGGAGAGGTTGGGGGGTCTATTATCTTTACAAGGAAATGCATCTAGTAGCTTAAACACTGATCTGTGCTCCAGGCTTCCAATGACATGAAATTAAACACCATCTTCCAATGACACTGACCTAGACACCATTTTCCAATGACATTAACCTAGACACCAAGCCTTTAACATATGCTCCAAAGCATATTAATACTGGTGTGTGTATCAAAAGTTCATTCCTTATAATTTCTCCTGCCCCCCATGTCATATTTCTCTAGGTTTTAGAGTTAGTATTATGATTTTTTACTTCTGAATTATCTTTGCATCTTTGTCAAAAAATCAATTGATGATATATGTGTATCCATCTCTGGCCACTGTGTTTCAATGATCTGTTTTTCTATACTGATATAATTCTTGAGTCTCTTAATTACTATAGCATCATAATGACTCTTGAAGGGGTATATAAATCTTTCTTTATACCCTTCATCATTTTCAGTTGTTTGGGATTTTCCAAGTACTCTTCATACTCATGTTCATTTTAAAATCAGCTTTTTAATTTTTGTAAATAAGAGATGAGATATATTGATCAGAATTGCACTGTATCTATAAGTAATTAATAGGCGAATAGACATTCGGATAACACTGAGCCTTGTATGGCATACATTTCTAAGTACTTGGCTACCATCACCAACCACAGGCTGGCAGTGGAGTAGGAAGATTTACAATGGAAAAAGAGAAATTCGGGTGTGTCCAGTCAGGATCCTGTGGGCACAGGGAAGTCTTGTTGGCTTCACTGGAAGTGAAGAAATCTATGATTAGTTTTAGATTTTTTTCTCCCAGCTGATATTCAGTTGGAAATGGAAATAAAATTAGGTGATTTATCAATAATTAATCATATTCTGTTTTTTTGGAAGCTGATTGATACACATTTTTGGCTTCTTTTCCTACAGACAGTAGTTTGCCTGTGGGACTGTGGGTCATTGGTTAGTTTCCTGGGCCATTTCCTGCAGCTGTGAATTCTGTTTCCCTGTGAAGTTCAGCTGTTGCTCATCATGTGTTCATTCTTTCCATTAGCAGCTTGAAGTTGGTCCTTTTCTTGTTCTCCACAGCAGCATCATACACAAAGAATGACTGCATCTTGGGAACCTTTAACCTTTAACCCCGAGTATCAGACCAACCCAAGGCTCTTGGTAGTTGCATTTACTCAGGTTGAGGATGGTTTTACTTCTTCTATGTCTACTACTTAGTTTTGTTGTGGTTATTTTAATCTATTTGTGTATGCATGCTGCTCATACATATTTCTGAGGATTTTCCTGTCTCTTTCTCTCCTCTTGCTGTGGGAGTATGGGGGTTGCAGAAATACACCACTGTATCCATCTTTACACACTTGAGTTCTGAGGACCTTGCCTTAGATCTTATACCTTTGTAGCACACATGTACTCATTGAGCCATCTCCCAAGCTCCATGTGTACTCACTGAGCCATCTCCCAAGCTCCACATTTCTACTTTACTCTAAGTTCTTCCCCCCGCCCCTTTACTAGGAATTTATGCTGGATTTCCTTTTGAATTCACTGCAATTTTTATGAAGGCCTTCCCACCTTTTATGCTCTGCATGTATGTGGGATTCTTATGATTGATTTTTAAATGCTAATCCTACCCCGTGTTTCTGAGATAAATCCCGTTTGGCCTGATACATTATCTTTCTTATACATTGTTAGAGCTGAATTGCTAAGATTGTTGAAAAATGTTCTCAAATCTGTACTCATGAAGACAGTGAGCTCTTTATTTTCTTTTATTGTGACGTCTGTTTGGCTATTTTGTGAAGTTCATATGCCCCAGTATAGGGGAATGCCAAGGCCAGGAAGTGGGAGTGGGTGGGTTGGGGAGCAGGGCAGGGGTAGGGGGGAAGGTATAGGGGACTTTCAGGATAGCATTTGAAATGTAAATGAAGAAAATATCTAATAAAAATGCTTATATCACAATGAGTTGAAATGTATTCCCCTCTCATTTTTTTGGGAGAATTTGTGTGGACTGGTTCTCTTCCTTTCTTAATATTTTTGTGGAATTTTTGGTGAATCTCTACAATGATGATATTTCCTTTGTAGAGAAGCTTTTAAAGCACAGATTCAAGCTCTTTCACACACTCTCCTTTGGCTTTCCTCTTCTTGAGGGAGCTTTGGTAGTTTGTTTCTAAGCCATTGGTTCATCTTATCCTAAGTCCTATAACTGACTGGCAGGAAGTCTTCCACACCATTGAGTAACTGTCCACGCTGAGGCAATGTTCTCTCCTGAGACTGGTGTAGGTGTGAGAGGTTGAGACTGATGCTGCCTTCCCCTCTCAGTAGCCCAACTAGAGGCTTATCAATTTTGCTGATCTTCTGCTTTCGTTGATCTTGACTGGTTTTTCTCTTTTCTACTTTGTTGAGTCCTGCTCTGATACTTTGCCATGCCCCTCCCCCTCACTCTTCCTCACCCCCATCATCTCCCCCACCCCTCTTCCAGGTGTTTAAGTCAGATTCTGAGGCCATTATTTTAAGTCCTTGGTTCTTTATTATCATCATCTACTGCTATAGATTTGAATGCTATCTTAGTAAGGGTTTCTATTGCTATGAAGAGACACCATGACCATGTCAACTCTTATAAAGGAAAACAGTTAACTGGGGCTGCCTTATGGTTTCAGAGGTTTAGTCTATTATTGTCATGGTGGGAAGCATGGTGGCTTCCAAGCAGTTGTTGTGCTGGAGAAGGGGCTGAGAGTTCTACATCTGGATCTGCAGGTAGTAGAAGTAAAGTCTGAGAGCTTACTTTGAGAATAACAGACCTCAAAGCCCGCCCCCCACAGCGACACACTTCCTCCAACATGGCCATACCTACTCCAATAAGGCCACACCTCTTAACAGTGCCACTATGAGCTAAGCATTCAAATACATTCATCTATGGGGGCCACTCCAATCAAACCACCACAAATACGTTTTCAAAATCTCTGTGTTAGGATCATGGAGAGCTAAAGTTGATTTGAGATTTTTCAAAATATGGGTATCTTGACTGGGATGTTAAAGTGATTAAGCTGAAACTCAAGAAGAAGGAAGACCAAAGTGTGGATACTTCGATCCTTCTTAGAAGGGGGGAACAAAATATCCATGGAAGGACTTAGAGAGACAAAGTGTGGAGCAGAGACTAAAGGAAGGACCATCCACAGACTGCCCCACCTGGGGATCCATCCCATATACAATCACCAAACCCAGACACTATTGTGGATGCCAACAAGATTTTTGCTGACAGGAGCCTGATACAGCTGTCTCCTGAGAGGCTCTGCCAGGATCTGGAAAATACAAAAGTGGATGCCCATAGTCATCCATTGGACGGAGCACAGGGTCCTCAATGAAGGAGCTAGAGAAAGTACCCAAGGAGCTGAAGGGGTTTGAAGCCCTATAGGAGGAAAAACAATATGAACTAACCAGTACCCTCAGAGCTCCCTGGGACTAAACCACCAATCAAAGAAAACACATGGTGGGACTCGTGTCTCTAGCAGCATATGTAGCAGAGGATGGCCTAGTTGGTCATCAGTAGGAGGAGAGGCCCTTGGTCTTGCAAAGATTCTATACCCCAGTATAGGGGAATGCCAAGGCCAGGAAGTGGGAGTGGGTGGGTTGGGGAGTAAGGGGAGGGGGGAGAGTATAGGGGACTTTCAGAGAGGAAACTAGGAAAGGGGATAGCATTTGAAATGTAAATGAAGAAGACATCTAATAAAAAAAAAAGAAAAAAAAGGTGTTAGAATGGTTATATTTCACCTTTATAGTTAAGGAATTAAATTAGCATCTTGAAATTAATTTATGTACACCCAATGATATTTCATTAAACTTTTCTTATGAAGTTGTTTTTGCAATGCTACATATATTTATAGTTAGAAATACACTATCCATTCTGCAGATGGTTTTAGAAAAATAATCTATCTGCTTTTAGCACTGAATCGAGTATAGCCTTTGGTATAATACAACTCCACTCTCCTGCTTGGACAGTCTGTTTGTGTCTTCTTAAGGTCCAGATTCTTCGAAGGTCAGAATGTTAGGCATACTGAAACCAAAAGAAGCTAAAACTAGCAGCTGTGGGAATTCTGGCCAGTAAGGGGGTACAGGAGGACTGACTGAGAGTGGTAAATAATTGGATGTTTGTAAAAGGGAGTGCTGAGACTTCACAGGAGAATTACTAGACAATGTG
The DNA here is from genome assembly GCF_978045245.1 of Mus caroli. NCBI lineage: Eukaryota > Metazoa > Chordata > Mammalia > Rodentia > Muridae > Mus > Mus caroli. Next base: position 106,397,418 of record NW_028227265.1, on the reverse strand, counting down.
TGTGTGGCAGGGTGGGGAGCGGCTCCCTGACCCACTGATAGCTCAACTGAAATAGTTTGCATTTCAGATGGCTTATCCCGGTGTTGTGAACCTACCTCTGTGTATAATGTTCATCAATGGTTTGGAGAACAAACTACAGCAAGAGGTTTATCTTCTGTTACATTTCAATCTAACAAAAATATAAGAATATTAGTAGGTTTCGATATTCGTTAATCTCCTCCTTTCTTGGCATGTAACTTCACCCTTCCCTGAGAGGGATAACAGTTGAAACAGTTAGAACTAGAGGAAATGTAACTTGGAATCATCATAAACCCCTTGATGAAGTCCAGAAGAAAGAACTGGAGAACAGATGGAGGTATTTAAGGAATTAAGTTTTGCTGGATCCTGAATTCAGCAAAGAAGAAAGGCACTAGTGACAGTGGCCTCTCTTGGCTCCCGTGTTTAGTAAGAAACATCTGCAGTGGGCAGGAGAGGAGCTGAAGACAGCTAAACCCTCGATCTGTGCTCAAAAACAAATAGTCGCAATTTTGCATCCCAACTCAACACTCCTCTAAAGTCCAGTGCATTTATACGAAAGAGCAAATCAGGAGCAGAAGTGGGCAGCCCTATCAGGCATCAAGTCATGAGCAGATGTGGTGCTGTGGCGTCATGTGGTCCCCTGTCCCATTTGGATGAAGATGTTATTATTTCCCTTGGAGGAAAAAAAATGTCTACCGTGAATACATGCTTATAATGTTTGAACACCTCCCTGGAGTCTCAGCTATCTTCATATATGCCCCTTTATCTGTGGCTATCTTTAGAAAACTCTGAGTGGAAATTAGATTGTCAAGAATGATGAGGGCAAAGGAGAAATCATAGAATACAGACTATGTGCTCAAGGAAGACAGGCAAGCACCAAGGTAGACGGGCAGTTCTGTCCTTTTGGTCTAACGTCATTCTGCAGACAGCGGGGGATTTGTTTGTACGTCAGCTCAAAGCAAGCATCCTTTACGGATAGTCTGCTCTTTAGAATATAGATGATTCATCAGAATACTGTCTTTTGCTAAAGAGGTCGCGGTGCAGGATTCCATGATAAAAGCCGGGGAAATCATTAAACTATAAAACTATTTGACAAACTAATTAAAGGAAAGTAATAAAAGCAAAGACAGCATGACCCGGGATGTGTTGGAATGGGATGGACTGCTGAAGGGCTGACTGTGGGGTGAGCCTTGGGTAGACTTAAAGTTGGGTCTAGCCTCACTCTGCTTATGCTGGGTCTTTTGACATGTTTGATGATGTCCCTGAAGCAAAGTTTTTACAAGATGGATCAAGCTGTCTATTTTTCCTTGTCATATGCGCTTTTATTGCCACGTCTCAAATGTGATTGCCTAGTTCCAGGTCATGCATATTTACTCTGAATTTTTTTTTAAAGAGCTTCACAGATTTAGTATGTGGGAGGCTGTGTGAATATTTAGTTACCTCAATACCACTTTGCTGAATTATCTTGGTGCCCTCCAGAATCATTCAGCCACAAACATAACGGTTCATCTGTGGATTCTCAATTCTCTTTCCTTGACCCCATAGCTAGCTGTCCTTACACCACCCCGTTGTGGTCACTAGAACTTAACCATTGAACTAGGAAAATGTCATCAGGTTTGTTCTTTCCAGCATGGTGTGGGCTAATCGAAATTCCTATCACTTCAGCATCTGCTTACACTTAAATGTTATTTTGACACCTCTATAAATTAATTCCTTTTTTATAATTAACCTTTTGGATTGTTCACTATTAGTATTTAGCAAAGCACTTCTTGCAACTTGGTTGAATTAGTTCTGAATTAGCCATTCTAATACATTTTCCCCAATAGATGGATGGATCAGGGTCTTGTCATCTGCAAACAAGTCACAACTTTGAAGAGTTTGATTTTAATTAACTTACAAAGTACCAGGCTTCCGTATGGGTTTTTCATACATATTTAACATTGGTTGACCCTCTCCTCCCCTATCTCCTCACCCTTCCTCCTTGACTACCTTTCCACCTCAGTGTTCCTCCTTCCATTTGCATATCACACGCGTATGGCTTTTCCATTGAATTTTAAGTTTTTATTTATTTATTTATTTTTTTTTTTTTTTTTAAATATTTTTATTACATAATTTCCTCAATTACATTTCCAATACTATCCCAAAAGTCCCCCATAGCGCCCCCCACTTCCCTACCCACCCATTCCCATTCTTTTGGCCCTGGCATTCCCCTATATTGGGGCATATAAAGTTTGCAAGTCCAATGGGCCTCTCTTTCCATTGATGGCCGACTAGGCCATCTTTCGATACATATGTAGCTAGAGACAAGAGCTCCAGGGTTCCGGTTAGTACATCATGTTGTTCCAACAATAGGGTTGCAGATCCCTTTAGCTCCTTGGGTACTTTCTCTAGCTTCTCCATTGGGAGCCCTGTGATACATCCAATAGCTGACTGTGAACATCCACTCCTGTGTTTGCTAGGCCCCGGCATCGTCTCACAAGAGACAGCTATATTTGGGTCCTTTCAGCAAGATCTTGCTAGTGTATGCAATGGTGTCAGCGTTTAGAAGCTGATTATGGGACGGATCCCTGGATACAGCAGTCTCTAAATGGACCATCCTTTCATCACAGCTACGAACTTTGTCTCTGTAGCTCCTTCCCTGGGTGTTTTGTTCCCAATTCTAAGAAGGTGCACAGTGTCCACACTTTGGTCTTCATTCTTCTTGAGTTTCATGCGTTTAGCAAATTGTATCTTATATCTTGGGTATCCTAAGTTTTGGGCTAATATCCACTTATCAATGAATACATATTGTGTGAGTTCTTTTGTGATTGTGTTACTTCACTCAAGATGATGCCCTCCAGGTCCATCCATTTGGCTAGGAATTTCATAAATTCATTCTTTTTAATAGCTGAGTAGTACTCCATTGTGTAAATGTACCATAATTTCTGTATCCATTCCTCTGTTGAGGGACATCTGGGTTCTTTCCAGCTTCTGGCTATTATAAATAGGGCTGCTATGAACATAGTGGAGCATGTGTCCTTCTTACCGGTTGGGGCATCTTCTGGATATATACCCAGGAGAGGTATTGCTGGATCCTCCGGTAGTACTATGTCCAATTTTCTGAGGAACCGCCAGACTGATTTCCAGAGTGGTTGTACAAGCTTGCAATCCCACCAACAATGGAGGAGTGTTCCTCTTTCTCCACATCCTCGCCAGCATCTGCTGTCACCTGAATTTTTGATCTTAGCCATTCTGACTGGTGTGAGGTGGAATCTCAGGGTTGTTTTGATTTGCATTTCCCTGATGATTAAGGATGTTGAACATTTTTTCAGGTGCTTCTCTGCCATTCGGTATTCCTCAGGTGAGAATTCTTTGTTCAGTTCTGAGCCCCATTTTTTAATGGGGTTATTTGACTTTCTGGAGTCCACCTTCTTGAGTTCTTTATATATATTGGATATTAGTCCATTATCTGATTTAGGATAGGTGAAGATCCTTTCCCAATCTGTTGGTGGTTTTTTTGTCTTATTGATGGTGTCTTTAGCCTTGCAGAAGCTTTGTAGTTTCATGAGGTCCCACTTGTCAATTCTCGATCTTACAGCACAAGCCATTACTGTTCTATTCAGGAATTTTTCCCCTGTGCCCATATCTTCAAGGCTTTTCCCCACTTTCTCCTCTATAAGTTTCAGTGTCTCTGGTTTTATGTGAAGTTCCTTGATCCACTTAGACTTGACCTTAGTACAAGGAGATAGGAATGGATCGATTCGCATTCTTCTACATGTTAACAACCAGTTGTGCCAGCACCATTTGTTGAAAATGCTGTCTTTCTTCCACTGGATGTTTTTAGCTCCCTTGTCGAAGATCAAGTGACCATAGGTGTGTGGGTTCATTTCTGGGTCTTCAATTCTATTCCATTGGTCTATTTGTCTGTCACTATACCAGTACCATGCAGTTTTTATCACAATTGCTCTGTAGTAGAGCTTTAGGTCCGGCATGGTGATTCCACCAGAGGTTCTTTTATCCTTGAGAAGAGTTTTTGCTATCCTAGGTTTTTTGTTATTCCAGATGAATTTGCAGATTGCACTTTCTAATTCGTTGAAGAATTGATTTGGAATTTTGATGGGGATTGCATTGAATCTGTAGATTGCTTTTGGCAAGATAGCCATTTTTACAATGTTGATCCTGCCAATCCATGAGCATGGGAGATCTTTCCATCTTCTGAGATCTTCTATAATTTCTTTCTTCAGAGACTTGAAGTTTTTATTATACAGATCTTTCACTTCCTTAGTTAGAGTCACGCCAAGATATTTTATATTATTTGTGACTATTGAGAAGGGTGTTGTTTCCCTAATTTCTTTCTCAGCCTGTTTATTCTTTGTGTAGAGAAAGGCCATTGATTTGTTTGAGTTAATTTTATATCCAGCTACTTCACCGAAGCTGTTTATCAGGCTTAGGAGTTCTCTGGTGGAATTTTTAGGGTCACTTATATATACTATCATATCATCTGCAAAGAGTGATATTTTGACTTCATCTTTTCCAATTTGTATCCCTTTGATCTCCTTTTGTTGTCGAATTGCTCTGGCTAGGACTTCAAGTACAATGTTGAATAGGTATGGAGAAAGTGGACAGCCTTGTCTAGTCCCTGATTTTAGAGGGATTGCTTCAAGCTTCTCACCATTTACTTTGATGTTGGCTACTGGTTTGCTGTAGATTGCTTTTATCATGTTTAGGTATGGGCCTTGAATTCCTGATCTTTCCAAGACTTTTATCATGAATGGGTGTTGGATCTTGTCAAATGCTTTTTCCGCATCTAAGGAGATGACCATGTGGTTTTTATCTTTGAGTTTGTTTATATACTGGATTACGTTGATGGATTTCCGTATATTGAACCATCCCTGCATCCCTGGGATGAAACCTACTTGGTCAGGATGGATGATTGTTTTGATGTGTTCTTGGATTCGGTTAGCAAGAACTTTATTGAGGATTTTTGCATCAATATTCATAAGGGATATTGGTCTGAAGTTTTCTATCTTTGTTGGGTCTTTTTGTGGTTTAGGTATCAGAGTAATTGTGGCTTCATAGAATGAGTTGGGTAGAGTACCTTCTGTTTCTATTTTGTGGAATAGTTTGTGAAGAACTGGGATTAGATCTTCTTTGAAGGTCTGATAGAACTCTGCACTAAACCCATCTGGTCCTGGGCTTTTTTTAGTTGGGAGACTATTAATGACTGCTTCTATTTCTTTGGGGGATATAGGGCTGTTTAGATCATTAACCTGATCTTGATTCAACTTTGGTACCTGGTATCTGTCTAGGAACTTGTCCATTTCATCCAGGTTCTCCAGTTTTGTTGAGTATAGCCTTTGGTAGAAGGATCTGATGGTGTTTTGGATGTCTTCAGGATCTGTTGTTATGTCTCCTTTTTCATTTCTGATTTTGTTAATTAGGATGCTTTCCCTGTGCCCTCTAGTGAGTCTGGCTAAGGGTTTATCTATCTTGTTGATTTTCTCAAAGAACCAGCTCCTTGATTGGTTGATTCTTTGAATAGTTTTTCTTGTTTCTACTTGGTTGATTTCACCCCTGAGTTTGATTATTTCCTGCCGTCTACTCCTCTTGGGTGAATTTGCTTCCTTTTGTTCTAGTGCTTTTAGGTGTGTTGTCAAGCTGCTAATGTGTGCTCTCTCTAGTTTCCTTTTGGAGGCACTCAGAGCTATGAGTTTTCCTCTTAAAAATGCTTTCATTGCGTCCCATAAGTTTGGGTATGTTGTGGCTTCATTTTCATTGAACTCTAAAAAGTCCTTAATTTCTTTCTTTATTCCTTCCTTGACCAAGGTATCATTGAGAAGAGTGTTGTTCAGTTTCCACGTGAAGGTTGGCTTTCTATTATTTATTTTGTTATTGAAGATCAGCCTTAGTCCATGGTGATCTGATAGGATGCATGGGACAATTTCAATATTTTTATATCTGTTGAGGCCTGTTTTGTGACCAATTATGTGGTCAATTTTGGAGAAGGTACCATGAGGTGCTGAGAAGAAGGTATATCCTTTTGTTTTAGGATAGAATGTTCTGTAGATATCTGCCAGATCCATTTGATTCATAATTTCTCTTAGTTTCACTGTGTCCCTGTTTAGTTTCTGTTTCCATGATCTGTCCATTGGTGAAAGTGGTGTGTTGAAGTCTCCCACTATTATTGTATGAGGTGCAATGTGTGCTTTGAGATTTACTAAAGTTTCTTTAATGAATGTGGCTGCCTTTGTGTTTGGAGCATAGATATTCAGGATTGATAGTTCCTCTTGGAGGATTTTACCTTTGATGAGTATGAAGTGTCCCTCCCTGTCTTTTTTAATGACTTTGGGTTGGAAGTCAATCTTATCAGATATTAGAATGGCTACTCCAGCTTGTTTCTTCATGCCATTTGCTTGGAGAATTGTTTTCCAGCCTTTCATTCTGAGGTAGTGTCTATCCTTTTCTCTGAGATGAGTTTCCTGTAAGCAGCAAAATGTTGGGTCTTGTTTGTGTAGCCAGTTTGTTAGTCTATGTCTTTTTATCGGGGAGTTGAGTCCATTGATATTAAGAGATATTAAGGAAAAGAAATTGGTGTTTCCTGTTATTTTTGATGTTAAAGTTGGCATTTTGTTCTTGTGGCTGTCTTCTTTTAGGTTTGTTGAGGGATTACCTTCTTGTTGTTTCTAGGGCGTGGTTCCTGTCCTTGTATTGGTTTTTTTCTGTTATTATCCTTTGAAGGGCTGGATTCGTGGAGAGATAATGTGTGAATTTGGTTTTGTCGTGGAATACTTTGGTTTCTCCATCTATGTTAATTGAGAGTTTGGCTGGGTATAGTAGCCTGGGCTGGAATTTGTGTTCTTTTAGTGTCTGTATAACATCTGTCCAGGATCTTCTGGCTTTCATAGTCTCTGGTGAAAAATCTGGTGTAATTCTGATAGGCTTGCCTTTATATGTTACTTGGCCTTTTTCTCTTACTGCTTTTAGTATTCTATCTTTATTTAGAGCATTTGTTGCTCTGATTATTATGTGTCGGGAGGTATTTCTTTTCTGATCCAGTCTATTTGGAGTTCTGTAGGCTTCTTGTATGTTCATGGGCATCTCTTTCTTTAGATTTGGGAAGTTTTCTTCTATAATTTTGTTGAAGATGTTTGCTGGTCCTTTGAGTTGAAAATCTTCATTCTCATCCACTCCTATTATCCGTAGGTTTGGTCTTCTCATTATGTCCTGTATTTCTTGGATGTTTTGAGTTAGGATCTTTTTGCATTTTCCATTTTCCTTGATTGTTGTGCCGATGTTCTCTATGGAATCTTCTGCACCTGAGATTCTCTCTTCCATCTCTTGTATTCTGTTGCTGATGCTTGCATCTATGGTTCCAGATTTCTTTCCTAGGGTTTCTATCTCCAGTGTTGCCTCATTTTGGGTTTTCTTTATTGTGTCTACTTCCCTTTTTAGGTCTAGTATGGTTTTGTTCATTTCCATCATCTGTTTGGATGTGTTTTCCTGTTTTTCTGTAAGGACTTCTACCTGTTTGATTATGTTATCATGTTTTTCTTTAAGGATTTGTAACTCTTTAGCAGTGTTCTCCTGCAATTCTTTAAGGGATTTTTGTGCTTCCTCTTTATTGTCTTCTTCCTTTTTAGCAGTGTTCTCCTGCATTTCTTTAAGTGTGTTATTAACGTCCTTCTTGAAGTCCTCTATCATCATCAGGAGATATGCTTTTAAATCCGTGTCTAGCTTTTCCGGTGTGTTGGGGTGCCCTGGACTGGGTGAAGTGGGGGTGCTGGGTTCTGATGATGGTGAGTGGTCTTGGTTTCTGTTAGTAAGATTATTACGTTTACCTTTCGCCATCTGGTAATCTCTGGGGTTAGTTGTTATCGTTGTCACTATTTAAAGATTGGAGCAGAAGCTGTGTTCCACTCACCAGCAGTCCCAAAATCCTGCGGCGGGGGTCGTGGGTAGCTGGCGGGTGTCAGGCAACCCTGCGCTCCCGCTACCCTGGCGCTGATCCGGCCGGGTGAGGCCTGTGGCCCTACTCAGGCTGGTTTCTGCTTCCCTAACTAATGCAGTCTCAGGTCCCGCGCAATTGGATTGGAGCAGAAGCTGTGCTCCCCTCACCAGAAGTCTTAAGATCCTGTGGCGGGTGTTGTGGGCAGTTGGCGAGTGTCAGCAGACCCTGCGCCCCAGCTGCTCAGGTGCTTTTCTGACCGGAAGAGGCTTGTGGCCCTGTGTGGGCCGGATTTCTCTCTCCCCAACCAGAGCAGTCTCAGGTCCCGCGTGATTGGACTGGAGCAGAAGCTGTGTTCCACTCACCAGCAGTCCCAAAATCCTGCGGCGGGGGTCGTGGGTAGCTGGCGGGTGTCAGGCAACCCTGCTCCCGCTACCCTGGCGCTGATCCGGCCGGGTGAGGCCTGTGGCCCTACTCAGGCCGGTTTCTGCTTCCCTAACTAATGCAGTCTCAGGTCCCGCGCAATTGGATTGGAGCAGAAGCTGTGCTCCCCTCACCAGAAGTCTTAAGATCCTGAGGCGGGTGTTGTGGGCAGTTGGCGAGTGTCAGCAGACCCTGCGCCCCAGCTGCTCAGGTGCTTTTCTGACCGGAAGAGGCTTGTGGCCCTGTGTGGGCCGGATTTCTCTCTCCCCAACTAGAGCAGTCTCAGGTCCCGCGTGATTGGACTGGAGCAGAAGCTGTGTTCCACTCACCAGCAGTCCCAAAATCCTGCGGCGGGGGTCGTGGGTAGCTGGCGGGTGTCAGGCAACCCTGCGCTCCCACTACCCTGGCGCTGATCCGGCCGGGTGAGGCCTGTGGCCCTACTCAGGCCGGTTTCTGCTTCCCTAACTAATGCAGTCTCAGGTCCCGCGCAATTGGATTGGAGCAGAAGCTGTGTTCCACTCACCAGCAGTCCCAAAATCCTGCGGCGGGGGTCGTGGGTAGCTGGCGGGTGTCAGGCAACCCTGCGCTCCCGCTACCCTGGCGCTGATCCGGCCAGGTGAGGCCTGTGGCCCTACTCAGGCTGGTTTCTGCTTCCCTAACTAATGCAGTCTCAGGTCCCGCGCAATTGGATTGGAGCAGAAGCTGTGCTCCCCTCACCAGAAGTCTTAAGATCCTGTGGCGGGTGTTGTGGGCAGTTGGCGAGTGTCAGCAGACCCTGCGCCCCAGCTGCTCAGGTGCTTTTCTGACCGGAAGAGGCTTGTGGCCCTGTGTGGGCCGGATTTCTCTCTCCCCAACCAGAGCAGTCTCAGGTCCCGCGTGATTAGACTGGAGCAGAAGCTGTGTTCCACTCACCAGCAGTCCCAAAATCCTGCGGCGGGGGTCGTGGGTAGCTGGCGGGTGTCAGGCAACCCTGCGCTCCCGCTACCCTGGCGCTGATCCGGCCGGGTGAGGCCTGTGGCCCTACTCAGGCCGGTTTCTGCTTCCCTAACTAATGCAGTCTCAGGTCCCGCGCAATTGGATTGGAGCAGAAGCTGTGCTCCCCTCACCAGAAGTCTTAAGATCCTGTGGCGGGTGTTGTGGGCAGTTGGCGAGTGTCAGCAGACCCTGCGCCCCAGCTGCTCAGGTGCTTTTCTGACCGGAAGAGGCTTGTGGCCCTGTGTGGGCCGGATTTCTCTCTCCCCAACTAGAGCAGTCTCAGGTCCCGCGTGATTGGACTGGAGCAGAAGCTGTGTTCCACTCACCAGCAGTCCCAAAATCCTGCGGCGGGGGTCGTGGGTAGCTGGCGGGTGTCAGGCAACCCTGCGCTCCCACTACCCTGGCGCTGATCCGGCCGGGTGAGGCCTGTGGCCCTACTCAGGCCGGTTTCTGCTTCCCTAACTAATGCAGTCTCAGGTCCCGCGCAATTGGATTGGAGCAGAAGCTGTGTTCCACTCACCAGCAGTCCCAAAATCCTGCGGCGGGGGTCGTGGGTAGCTGGCGGGTGTCAGGCAACCCTGCGCTCCCGCTACCCTGGCGCTGATCCGGCCAGGTGAGGCCTGTGGCCCTACTCAGGCTGGTTTCTGCTTCCCTAACTAATGCAGTCTCAGGTCCCGCGCAATTGGATTGGAGCAGAAGCTGTGCTCCCCTCACCAGAAGTCTTAAGATCCTGTGGCGGGTGTTGTGGGCAGTTGGCGAGTGTCAGCAGACCCTGCGCCCCAGCTGCTCAGGTGCTTTTCTGACCGGAAGAGGCTTGTGCTTAAGTTTTTATTTGTGTCATATGCACACGTGGGTGGGTATGTGCACCCATGTGTGCACATGTGGATGCCAGAGGTTGGCATCAGGTGTTTTCCTTCATCTACTCTTTTTATTTTTGAGACAGGTTCTTTCTCTGAACGTGTTGCTCACCATCTTGGTTGGACTAGCTGGGCAGCGATCCCAAGATCCGTCTACCTCTATTTCCCTGTGTGGGCATGGGCGAGTGGGACCAGGGAGAGGGGGACAGACAGGTCAGAAAAGGAGTGGAGTCATGCTGTGGTTTGTCAGAATCCTCATTCCTAGGTGCCATTCAGTAGCTCATAGGAAAAATAGAATTCCAAGTCCTCCATTGCCATCCTTTTCATGATTTGGTACGAAAGCCTTTTAAAGACTCTATGAGGCAGCTGCTGGTGTCCCAGGGACACTTTAGACAGAGGATGGGAAAGAAAGGATGGCTCTTCCTCCTTCGTAAAGGCTCCGCCTCCCCCGTAAAGGCACTGCCTCCCCCGTAAAGGCTCCGCCTCCCCCGTAAAGGCTCCGCCTCCCCTGTAAAGGCTCAGTCTCCCCTGTAAAGGCTGGTGCTGAAGTAGGATCCAGGAACCAGTGTCCAATTCAACCCTTAAGAGAACGCGTTTGTTGCTCAAGGGACGTAGAGGTTCTAGACACATCCTGAGAGTATGGCTTAAATAAAACGATGGTTTACCGAACCACCTGTCTAGAGAAAAGGAATTATTTCAGAAATTCTCCATTTTTTTCTTGAATCGTGTGATAATTCAAAGCAACCTGCAAACAGACTGAAAGCTGGGACTGGAGTAGGCAAACAGATCATTTACAAAGCAGGTGGCACATGGGCTGTCAGCTACAGAGCTGCAGCTGGAAGCGTACGTACGCAGGTTCTCTCTGAGGGTCTGAAAAGCAGTGTTAACCAAAACAAGTGTTTCCAGAAAAAAGAAAAGATGCTTCTGAATGCTTAACTCTGTTTGGGGACTCAGCAGTATGAGATTCAAAGTGGGGAAGTCCTGTTTCCCCATCATTAAGTTAAACAGTACCATGAAACCTATTTTTTTTTCTTGGTATCAGAGCTGGACCCTAGAACTTAGTGCTTGGTGGGCAGGCCCCCAACCCTGACATACTTTAGTGACACAGTGTTTTTTGTGTATAAAACTAGCTCAACTCTGTCTGTATGTAGAGGTGTGGTAGTGAGCACCAAGGGAAAGAGACGGGCTACTACTTTTTTTCTTGTTCTTATACACTGGGAAGCTCTCCTCAGAAAAGTTGCCAGCCCCTCTTTGTGGATTACCAATGTTATCTACTTGTATAAGTTATTTTAATAATAACACAAACATAATTTTTTATTGTTTTAATTTAAAAACAATTACATTCATCTTCCCCTTTCCTTCCTCTGACTCCTCCCATATTCCTTTCTCAAAATCATGGCTTCGTCTTTTCCAGTTTTGTTTTTTTTTTTTTTTTTTTTTGGTTTATATATTTAGTGCCTAAAGATATAAAAGCATAATCCTGCTGAATCCATTTAGTTTTATTTATATGGATATGATTTCAGGGCTGAACACTTGGCATTAGATAGACAGTTTGGGCGCTCATCCCCAGAGACAGGTATTTCTCCTTCTCCCTGTAAAAAAAAATTAAATGTAGTTACATTTCAAGTGTAGGCAAGTAATGTGTCTTTTAAAATATAATTTTCTGAAGGATGAATCATTTCCCTGACAAGGAGCTATTGTGTTTTATCCATATATATTGTTTAAAGTGGAGTCCACCTAAGTTTTATCCTGTCATCTGATCCACCTGCTTACTTAAACAGTTAGAAGGCATTTATAGAAAACTGCTCTGTGAAGAATATTTAAAAGTGCATTATGGAAATGTATCAGGTCTACTAACATAAAGAGGAACTAAAGATCTAGTAAGAACAGAATTCAGTTTGGGAGTACTTACACAGTGCATCATAGCTTGAAATTACAGGGTAAAAGGAGACTTTAATGTGAAAATGTTCTATGGAATGAAGAGGCCATCGGACAGGGAAGAGGCCATCAGACAGGTTGAGCAGCACATGTGAGCCCACTCATTCTGCAGACCTCTTTTTGGTTATTGGAATAGCTGTGGCTCACCGCTGTACAGGGCAAATACTCTTAATTATGGGGTAATTTCCATAGACTGGACCTCACTCAAATGTGTCTTCTGCTTATGGCTATAGAAGGGTTTATGTGGGAGGTGGTATTTTTATGCATTGTTAAGGTTTCCCTGTAATCCAGCTATGAACGTTCTCAAGGAAACCAAGAGTCCCTGGAAGGCCACAGTGCAGGTCTGGCTGGTGTTAGACTGAGCTTTAGAGCTTTCAGATTTCAGAGGATCTGGGGGGCTTTGTTTCTTCAAATGGCCCTGGCCTCTTTTCCTTTAATCATTGATCCTCTCTAGCATTAACTGCTCTGTAAGGGGCTTAGCAGAGAGTATCATTTTCATGACACCCCCCCCCCTCAGCAAAAGAAAGGCAGGCCTAGATGGGCCTGTTCTACTTCTCTTCTGACTGCTCAGAATAAACAGACATCATGGAAATCCATTTATCTCCAGACACTCCACAGGGGGAAAAAATCCTTTCTCCATGTCTTGGTGGTGATTTAATTTTTTTAAATTGCAAGACTTTGATTTAAAATTGTAATGCGCTGATGTAGTCGCTTGCGCTTGCAGACAGCAGTTTGGATTCTGTACAAATATGTTTATACAATTATGGTACAGAATACCCCTCTATCCTCCGTCTTCTCCAATCCAAATGCATATGCCCTGATAGAACACATGCTAATACATGACTCATGAAGGACAAACATTTCTTATATCAAATGGTTTAAATGGTGATTTTTCAGAAAAAAAAAATTAACAAAACCAAACTAACCTAATTCTAGGAATTCTGAGACCACGTTTTAAAGGATGGATCAATTTCTGCATACAAAAGGAGTCTGAGAGAACACGTAGTTTAGATAGATGGCATATGCATCGCTCAGCTGGCCTGGGGGAGCAAGACAAAACAGACTGGAGGACTTGGGAGATACACTTCCTTGCAGCTTGGAAGCCAGAAGTCTGTCATCAAGGTGCCAGTGAGACTGTTTTCAGTTCTGCTAAGGGATATGACTAGCCTGTGGAGAGAGAGGGAGAGGGGAGAAGGGGAGAGTGGGTGAAGGGGCGGACCTACAAGAGTGTTGATAACAGAGACAGAGGTCATAGTAACTCTATCTTGTATGTGCATCTTGTATGTGTATACCCTGTATGGCTCTCTCCCTTCTTCATGCTTCATGGCAGAGTCTATTTTCTTCAGAGCTTAGGCTTCGAGCACAGTCTCCCATCAGGGCACACGCTGCTAAAAGTCCTGGGTGTTGCTCTCCGACTCACAGTGCAACATGTGGGTTTGGAAACAGCAATGGAGGGCTGATACTTTCTGCTTCCATTCAGATGGATGAGACTCAGTCAAGACTATCTGGGTGCTAAGTCACCACTGAGAAAACTATGGGTTTTCCCTCCTTAACTATGGAATGATTTTTGTCTAAAAAAATTTAGAAAAATCAAGGACATAAGAAAGTTCAAATCACTTGCAATTAGACCAGCAGTTTTCAACCTGTGGGTCATGACTCCTTTGGGGGTTTCATATCAGATACCCCACATATCAGATATTTATGCAACAATTTACAACAATATTAAAATACAGCTATGAGCTGGGTGTGGTGGCGCACACCTTTAATCCCAGCACTCGGAAGGCAGAGGCAGGCGGATTTCTGAGTTTGAGGCCAGCCTGGTCTACAGAGTGAGTTCCAGGACAGCCAGAGCTACACAGAGAAACCCTGTCTCAAAAAAAAAAAAAAATACAGCTATGAAGTAGCTTTGATGGCGAGGGATTGCCACACACGAGGAACAGTATTAAAAAGTTTGGAGCATCAGGAAGGCTGAAAGTTGCTGAATTAGACAATCTAAATCCCTCAATACATTTTTCCTAGACTTATATCACGGATTTGAACATGTATACATATATTCTAGTATTTTTTGTTTATGAACGTGATATCCTTCATGATCTTGTTTAAAACTGCCATTTTCTTATTATTACTCTGTCTATATTGTTGGCTAGTGTTCCGTTTGTTAATGACTGTAGTCATCTGCCATACAATGCTTACTTTTGTCATATAATATTTACCTTTGTTTTGAGGGCATTTGACTCAGTCTTTGATCGTCGCCTTCATAAATCAGATTCTGTATGGGTCTTTAATTGATTCTTGAAGTAAATTCATAGAAGTAAGACAGTTAACTGCATTAAGCTTTACCTTATTGATGCTTATTGTCCAATCTCCCCAGCAAGGTGCTATGGACTTGCCTATGTCTGTGCTGAATATCGATGTTAGTTTTACTGTCAAAATGGATTGTGTGTAATTGAGGAATCAGCACCACTTTGATGGAAGAAAAAAAAATAAACCTTTTTTTTTTTAATTTAAAAATTGTCAGGTTGCATTTGGATTAATTTCTTAAGTGCCTTTGGTTATTCGCGTTTCTAAAATTTTATTTATATCTTTTGTCTAGTCTAATATTGCCTTTTCTGTATGAATTAGTGATGCAATATATTCCGTCAAAGGCCCGTGGCAAATACTGCTGTGTGCTGGCTGGTTTTCTGTCCATTCGTAACACAAGCTAGACTCATTTTGGAAGAGAAAAATTGAAAATGTTATCCCCCACCAGATTGGTCTTTGAGAAAGCATGTAGGATATTTTCTTGGTTGATTGATGTGGAAGGGTCCAGGTCATTACTGGTAGTGCCATCCTTGGTCATGTGCTCCTGGGTGTTATAGGTTAAGCAGGCTGAGCAAGCCATGGAGGGCAAGCAAGAAGCTGCCTTCCTCCATGATAGCCTCTGCACCAGCCTCCCAGTTCTTCCCTGAAGTTTCTGCCCTGACTTCTTTAGATGATGAACTACAAGTTGTGACATGAGATAACCTTTTCCTCCCCAGGCTGTTTGGGTCATTGTGTTTACTGCAGCAGTAGAACCCTTGACTGAGGCTCTTGCTTTGAGCAGTGCTTCTCTGGGGCATTTCCCTCACTACATCACTTCGTGTTTACCGCTCTTGCTTCTTTTGCTTGGCTGATTAAAAATTTTCCGACTCAAGGTTGACCACGTCCAGCTGGTTTCATTACATTTGAGGGCCTTCAATTTCACTTCATCTGTTTACATCTTGTATCAATGCAGCCATAATATATGAGATCTGGTTTTGTGAATGTAGATTCTATTTCAATGCCCACCAGCCGTCCCCCCCGCCCCAACCTCTGTGGGTCTTACTTCATTCCAGCCTGCCTTGTCCTGATTTCTGGTTCTACCTCAGCGTACTGGAATTATAAGCCCAATGTCACACCTAAGTCCCCATTTGCTTCTTGAACCTATTTTTCTTTAACACACATTTTGTTTCTCTTAACTTCTGCAAAGATCTGTGGTATGTTTTCTACTCTTGAATGCTGTGAAAGACCTTCAAGTTATGTGATGGCATTTTTAATTTCCTTCCCTTATTAACTCAGACAGTATCATCTCAATCAGGTGTCTGGTTTCATTTCTCAGGTTATACCCTTGGTTTATGTTTTTCTCTCTTTCATTAACTGACACAGCGTGTACATCATTTATGACTTATTTCTATTTGTCCTTGTACATATTTGGAAAATAATTGTTTGACCTCTCCTCTGATGATCTGCTAAAAGCCGTCCTTGGACTGTGGGTGGGGCTCAGGCAATTGACTGCTTGGCACAAGCAAAGCCCTGGGTTCCATCCCCAACAGCACAGGAACTTTCCTTCACATCATATGGTAGTTTACTGTGTGCCACTCACCCCTGGCATGCCAGAGGCCATAAAGGTCTACTACATGCTTCTGTGTGTGCATCAGCTAGGCTACTGGGATTCGTTCGGGATCTTCCAGTCCAGTTTCAGTTCTAGGAGTACCTGTAAACCCTGTCAGTAGCTCAGAGCCCGTGATGGGGACCTGCAAGGCGGGTCTAGGCATCTCTGGCCTTTTCTGAGACAGCAAAGCCTTCCTTCAGGCTTTTCTCTTCCTGCTTCTCTGACCCAACATGCACACTTACTCAGTGTAGGAAGGTTCTGGACCCAGCTTACTTATATGGTAAGAGCAGAAGATACAGATATCTAGGAGGTGACTATTCTCTTAGCAGTTTTTAACTCTTGTGGTTTTCCTGCCTTTGACTTTGACACATGCAGGTCCCAGAAGTCATGAGTCCGGAAGTGGGATCTGTGGTGGTTTGAATATGCTTGGGCCAAGGAGTGGCACTATTAGGAGGTGTAGCCTTGATAGAGGAATTGTCTCATTATGGGCATGGGCTTTGAGACCCTTTCCTAGCTACCTGGAAGCCAGTCTTAACTGCCTTCAGAACCAGAGGTGAAACACTCAGCTCCTCTTGTACCATGCATTCCTAGATGCTGCCATACTCCGGCCTTGATGATAATGGACTGAACCTCTGAACCTGTAAGCCAGCCCCAATTAAATATTGTCCTTATAAGAGTGGCCTGGGTCAAGGTGTCTGTTCACAGTAGTAAAACCCCTAACTAAGACAGGGTCCTACCGGGACAGCATTCCTTTCATGTTTTGGAGGGAATCCCTGTCTCCCACTGGACAACAATTCTCTAAACCCCAGTGAGTTAGACTCTTGATGTTTGTTGTCTCAAAATATCTCAGAGATGGCGGCCTGTGAGAATCACAGTTCTATAATTATCAGTCCATTCTAGGCTCTGTTTCCTTGCTGTTCTTGGCTCTGTTCGGGTGGTTTCTGGAGGAGGTTTAGTTAGATGGCTATGTCGGAACAAGATGGTGAAAGACTTATCTTGTAAATCAAGAATGGATCATGATGATTATTTAAGATCGCACCTCTCCTGCCAGCCTCAAAACTGAGATCTGAGGATGAAATGAGACGATGAATGTGGGAATTCTTTGAAGGCTGCTTGAGGAATTATGCAAATACAAACGTGCTTTGTGACCGCCACATCTTATAAGAGGAGAAGCTAGTACCTTCATTGGTAGTGAGCTTGAGTTAGGCTTTTAAAAGGAAGAATGTGCAATTGTGAAAAATGATTATTTGGGTGAAGAACAGGTCAATTTCAGTTCCCATGATCTCCTTGCTTCTGCCCAGCAATCTGAAATAGGGCTTTGCATTACTCTTTGTTCCCCCAGCGCGTTTCTGCTTTATATAGCTTCTCTGTGTGTCAAGAGATTGTTTCAGCTAAAGAAACTAATCTTCAGATGGGTCTGACTCAACAGAATGCCCAGGGCAGGGCAAAGGCTTTATTAAAAGTTGAAGAGTTGGTGATTTCCCTAGACCATTGGGGAAGCTTGAATGCGTATGCTTTCAGTGAAAGTCAAGTCTTTTGGATGAAGCCTCTCGGGAGACAGTTATGCTAGGCTCCTGTCTGCAAGCATAACAGAGTATCATCAATAGTGTCATGGATTGGCTGTCTTACATAGGATGTGTTTTGAAGTTGGGCCAGCCATTGGCTGGCCATTCCCTCAATCTTTTATCCCTGCACATCTTGTAAGTAGAACAAGTTTGGGTTGAAGGTTTTACCAGTGACTTGAGACCCACTCCAAACACCAGGCTGTGTTCCCTGAGTCTTGTGGAAGAGTGGGGGATAGAATTGAGCAAGCCGGATGGGTCAAGGATACCATAAGACCTACAGAGTCAACTAATCTGAGCCCATGGGGCCTCACAGAAACTGAACCACAGAGCAAAGAGCATTCAAGGGTTGAACCTAGGTCCCCTACATGTTTGGAGCAGATATGTAGCTTGGTCTTCCAATGGGTCCCCTAACAATTGGAGGGGAGGCTGTCTCTAACTCTGTTACCTGTTGTTGGCTCCACTTTCCCATAAATGGATTATCTAATTGGGTTTCAGTGGGAGAGCATGTGTTTAGGCCTATGGTGACTAGATGTCACAGGGTAGGGTGGCACTCAAAGGGGCTTCCCTTTCTTCTCAGAGAAGGGAAGGGGTGATGGGGGCGAGAGATTGCAAGAATAGGACTGGGAGGAGAAGAGGGATGGGCCCTGAGATAGGGATGTAGATTGAATAAATAAATAAGTAAGTAAATAAAAGAATGTAAAAGGTTTTGCTTCAAATACAAATATAAAGGCAGGAGAGACCCTGTTATTTCCTGTTCATTTTTTTCTTTCTTCAAGTGAGTGTTCTTTCTCTCTCCTGAAACATCACCAACTAAACCCTGAAGTATTGTTTTCCCCTGGAAGCTAACTCCACTTGGTAGCGACTCTGTCACTTTTACACCTTTGAAAGGCACTGCACTTTGTCGGTAATGAGAAATCTTGACAATGTGTAAGAATTTCTTGTCGTCATTGTGTCTGTTTGTAACAGAGGGTCCAGTTCTGCTGATGTGGACACACTGATCCCTCTCCTCAGTGTCTTGTCCATATATGGAATCTGAAAATTTACCACACAGTGGATATCCCAATTGCATTGTTCTTACCAAAAGAAAGTTTAAAGCGTGAGTGGGTTGAGAAGGCTCATCTAATATCAAGTATCCCAATGAAAAAAAATACATTTGAATTTTCAGTGTTGGTGAGGGTCAATTATACAGTGCACAGTGTGAGCACTTCAGAGCAATGGTGGCTTTCACCAGATGTAATCATTCAGATAAAAAGTGAACTTAAAGCAGAGTACCATGATGTGAGCCACTGCCATGCTCACATGGTATTACAGGCAGGTTTGTTAAAGAGATAATAGTAATAATAATAATAATAACCCATACTCCATTTTATCTAACAGATATTTTTCCTATTCATCACTTTCTGGTAGCACTTGTGGCAATCGCAAAGTTTAGCTTTGTGCTTGGTAGTTTTTATTCTATATTTCTTACATGGGAAATGAGCTTCTGGTTTCTCCCTTCTGCATAAGGCCATTCCACTCCTGCTTTAACAAGACTGCTATTGTTGACCAAGCCTTTCTGTCCCATTTTTTTTGAAAGTAGGTAATGCTAAAGTGAACATCTTTGTTGCAATTTAATTTTAACTTTCTGTGGGAAGTTCACTTGCTGGAATAAGTGGAGTGACATTACAGTGCCAAACTTCAAGGGCTTTCTGGAAGGTAGTGGGGTAGAGGAGTCAGTCGGAGGCACCCAGCTAGGTGCTCCAGAGTCTTTGGATGGGGATGTGGTGACAGCCAGGATTCATGGAGATGTCACAGTATGCTGAAGGCTTAAGAACAAAGCATTGGTATCCTTTCCCATGGTCAATATTACTGAGAGGGCTGGCTGCCACTTTTCTTGAGGTTCAGCTGTGGCTAGAGGTGTGGGATATGACTCTGGCAGTTGGAGACAGTGGTGGGATGGGTTCAAGAAAAGGGTGAGTGGGCACTTATGAAGGAGAAACTAAGGTATCTTCACTTCTACCCGGAGGCCATCATGGTTTCCATGGTGGTGCAAGGCTTTGGTCATAGCCCCAGGAATAGCTGTGCCTGCTCTGGGTAAATAGGACCTCAGAACCTGAAGGGGACTATCTGGTGTCCAGTCCTAGAAATTGCTAAGAAGCCTCAAATCCCAATCTCTTTCCTCACTAATGGATTCAGAGAAAGGATTGTCATTTATTCTCCATTTGTTTGTTTTTCTTTTCTCTTCTCTCCTCTCCTCTCCTCTCCTCTCCTCTCCTCTCCTCTCCTCTCCTCTCCTCTCCTCTCCTCTCCTCTCCTCTCCTCTCCTCTCCTCTCCCCTCCCCTCCCCTCCCCTCCCCTCCCCTCCCCTCCCGTCCCCTCTTTTCTTCTCTTTTCTTTTTGTTGTTGTCAATTAGTTTTGTTAAACTACAATTAAGTAACTTGGTGAACTTTGCCTTTGACCAAGAGTCTTCTCAAGAGAAACAACACACTTCAGGGAAAGGGAGAAAGGGGGTTAGAGGCAGGCCCCTGGGAGAGTTCAAACTTCCTCATCACCCTGGGTGTGCTGGTGATACTGGAGCTGGGGAATTGGACACCTGCTTCGGTCTGTGGGTCTGTGTGAACATGAACAATTACTCCCAGTCTGTTTGCCAGGCACCATATGTGGCTTCCACCTACTCAAGCTCTGTGTTCTGAAGATTTAAGTGTTTCTTTTTTATTCTTCTGCCTGAGGCTGTACTTTGAGTAATACCACCATCCCTTATCTTTACCCCCTTCATGGTTAAAAAAAAAGTATGTAGATTTTAGTAATCAATATTTTATACACACAGTATGAGTTTGTACCATGTCATTCTCAAACATATTATAGAACTTGGGTGATGTTCTTGGGTCATCTGGGATGTCATCATAGGCCTCTAGTTCGCTGTCCTATCAAATTTCCAGTCAAGAAAACACTCCAGACAACGTTAATTCGGATGTACTCTGGAACATGGTGATGACCACAGTGTGTTTTCCAGCCACACCGAGGTACTTAAACATTTGTAAAATTCCTCATGCTCACAAACCCACTTGAAGGCCTTGAAAGTGTCCAGGGACTGTTTGGAAGTGTGCTCTGCTTGTTCCGGGCAGGATAATGGAATTAAGAAGTGATGAATGAGGAAGGCTGGCAGGAAGGATTTATAGTGCACGCTGTAAACAAAACACAACTCGTCGGCTTTTCCCCGAAAATCGCTCTGCCTTCTTGGCTAATCCATAAAAGTGAGCCATCATCCGCTAGGCTGGCTTGCGCTTGACTGTGGATGAAGATGGAGTGGAGAAGACAGAGGGCCCCAGAAGGAGGTGATCTCCATGCCAACGGGAAGGGAAAGGGAGTTGGAATGAGAGTGTGGTGGGTTAGGAGCTGGTGCTGTCAATGGGGAGGGAAGCAGGACTGTGGAGATCACAGCGTTCTGTGGGAAATCATCTCACGCAGGTCTCCTAACAGCCACGATAGCATTGTGCTCATTTGGTGTGAGCAGAACACCTAACTCAT
Organism: Mus caroli; assembly: GCF_978045245.1. NCBI lineage: Eukaryota > Metazoa > Chordata > Mammalia > Rodentia > Muridae > Mus > Mus caroli. Next base: position 106,376,321 of record NW_028227265.1, on the reverse strand, counting down.
GTAGACTCAGAGTCCATTCCAGCTGATGACTAGCCTGATATCATGCAGCAAGCGGGTGGGAGAGCCAGGGTTTGCTCTCAACTTTAGGAACACTTGCTGACTGTATGCTCTTCTTTCCTGTTTTGGGGAGAACATAAAAATTAGAATTCCAATATTCTTTCAAGTGGTAGAGATCAGCCCCGGGTGTGTGTGTATGTGTGTGTCTGTGCAAGCGCATGTGTGTGATATGATCACAGGACTAGGGGAAATTGAACTAAGGTGCAATTCATTTTTCATTGTAGGCCTTGGATAGGTCAAGGTCTCATAGACCATTCCCATCCACCTGAGGCTATTTGCTTGTAGGACACTTGGGCTTTGACAAGTTTCCAGGTTTTGTAAAGCCAGATACCCTAGGACTCTTTATGCCCCAAGTCTGAGCACAGGAGAGAAGTGAGATAGAACATCCCGGTACTCCTTCCATTACAGTTGATCCTTACGTAATTTAGGTTGCTTATCTGTCTTACTTTTGAGGACAACTAAATGCACGGCATAAAATGAGCTGATTTGTAACTCTTGGTCATTGCTTTTATTTATCCTGAAATGGTACCGGCTTGCTGAACTTACCATGATTAATCCACCTGAAGCTGACTTCCACGGAATTTGCAGGAGCACAAGAAAGTATTTTCTACCAAAAATAATGTGCCTTTGTGGTCATTGTCTGCATTTCTATGTACTCCTTACAAGTCGGCTGTTCTTTTTATGGCATCTCCTTGTGTTTTTTTCCTCCCCAGAGTCGAAAACATGCCAGCAAAGTCCGGCTGTATTACATGCTTCACCCCAGGGATGGTGGGTGTCCTGCCAAGAGGCTCCGAGCAGAAAATGTAAGTATTTGGTACCATCCAATGGCATGGGTGGTTTGCTATGAATTTTTCATGTGTACCAGTTGGAACTGTGTCCAGATGAGTAGAGAGGATATTCCTTGAGTAGGGTCATGTTCTGATGGGGAGAGGGTCCTGTTTGACGGATGGCCTTTTCCTTTCTATGGGAACCTGCTAATATCCTGGCTTCTGGTGATGTTTTGCTGGAGCTCTTCAGAGAAAAGAAGGCGCAGAGTTGCTGGGACAGAGGCAGTGTGGGTGACAGGAGACAAGGGCCACCAAAGACAAAGCGTGGGAAGAACAAAACCTAAAGGGCAAAACTGACAGAAATACCAAATGCTTTGTTCTTTACATATTTGATTTCTCTGCTGTGTAGAACAGAATGCCATCTTGTTAATTTATAATGAGGACCACACATAGCGTCTGCAAAGAAACATACTCGGGCGATTTGATCAGTGACCCCCTCTGCCTGAGGGTGCATTTACTTGAGAAGACCATGACAGGTGGGAAGTTGCTTCGAGGTAAAATGTCAGAGCACTGGGGTTCCTTCCTGCCGGGCTTTTCTCTTGGCAGGGGCTGCTGTGTGAGGGGCATCCTCTCATCCTCTAGACAGGGAAATCCCGCATGCTAACACTGAACTTAAATTAAGCACATTAAACTTTGGGTTCCAAGGGGTTGTAGAATAGTCCTGGTACTATGTAGCATCAGTTTGTAGGTGTTGGTCTCCATTTTTAATAAGTGATCAATGAAGACATATTTGAAGACCATGGACTTGGGGAATTTTCTGGGAAGAAAATAAAGGATGAAGAAACTGTGTGTGCCTGTACCAGAGAGCTCTTAGATTGTCCCCTCACACTAATGTCACATACTCCACTTAGCATTGTAACAGGATCTGATCGCAGGTAGACTGACCTAGACACTGGTCACTGATGGGGTGAGACAGCATCCTGAACTTGTTTCAGGGGAAAAACCAAATGGCCTGGAAAGTTTGCAAACTGCTGAGGCCTGGGCCTCTGTCAGCTCCTCAGCATCTGGCACAGGAATTGATCTTGTGCTGCCTCTGTGAAACATTAATAATTATACTTCCCTCTCTGGTTTTTGTGACTGTTTCATGAAATGATAAACACAAGGCTCGCTGGTGGCGTTGCCTGAGGAAGAACCAAGTAAATAAGACAGACTTGCTGGCAAGAACGTCGGCGAGCACTGAGGGGTAAATGATGTAAAAGAAATAGCTTTGGTCACAGTACGTTTATTGACAGTGTTTGAAAAGAACCCCAGAGGCAAAAGGTAGGGAAATCCCACCAAAAAGTCTCAGCCAGGGAAGCTTGTTCCTGAAGGGCTAGCATTTTCTGGGGATTAAGATAGGAGTGGAGTTTATTAGGTGGTGGAGGAAGGCAAGAGGGAGGGAGAGATGTCTTAGCTGTGTGCTTATCAAAAATCCATGCTAAGCTATAGATGAATTAGGCTTACTTAGCCTTTGTGGGACCTCAGAATCTTATACCTACCTGGAAATCATGCCTCCTTCTGATGAACAGGTAAACTAGAACTGCTTTGTTTTGTTTTTGTTTTTCTGTTTTGGAGATAGCCTAGAAGTAGCGCCTGTATCCTTACTTGAGAGTTATTAGTTCTTTATTCTAAAGGTCAGGAGGTGCTGAACTTCAGGTCGACTGGATAGAGAGCTCTTTGGACACTTTTTTATTTACTACTTATATATAATCATGGATGTTTCCCTTACACGTGGGCTTCTCAACCTCTAATGTCTAGACAATGAGCGGCAAATGGGGCCTCAAGCTGGTTTTGTGGACTTGGAGGAGACAGCCTTTGCCTCTTTGAGCAGTTCCACCATTTGCCTGCCTTAGGCTCTGTTCTGGGCCAATAAATAACCTTGGACCCAGCTCATATGAGGAGAGATATTTGGATTTTAGAACAAGGCCCATTTTCAAGGCTTCTATATTTCAGACCTGTTTGAAAACCTTCCTTCAAACGCCCTGGGTTTTTTGAAAGTTTTACCTATCAATCGCTTAACATTTATCCCACCATTTCCCATAATTCACTAATCACAGTAGGAAAGTAAATCAAAAACAGAGAAGCAACATGCTCATCCCACTTTAGGAGCAGAGATAGTATGTGATTTCGTTACACCATGTGTAATGGATTTCACGGGTACATAGGCCATTTCCACTAGATGCTCTGATATGCTGGGTATAGTTCAGATAGGCTTCAGCTTGCATCCAGGGCTCTGCTGTAAGCATCTGGAGGAACTTTGCCTTGGACAGACTCACACTAACAAACTGAGAGAAGGAATAGGCAATGATAAACAACCCATCCATAAAAGGAGATGCCTGACTCCCAATCTATATTTTTTTTTCCAGCCAAGGAGAACAATCTGCTATAAATCATACTTAGAGGGTGGCGTATGCTCATTCTGAAAATGGTCCAAGAAGCCACTCGTTAACTCCATAAGAAGAGGCACCCGAGTGGACTGCTTTTGCTCAGCAACAGCATCCCTGATCTTTACCCTTGCTGCTAGTTTAGGACCAAGCAGAGCATGGCAGACATGCACACTTAACAGTAGTGTGGGGTGCTTTGCCTTTAACTGACCTTCTTCCAGGGTTTGCCCACAGTGACCTAAAATCAGAACACGCCCGAAGGCTTCTGTGTTTCCTAAGAGAAAGCGTCCTTCTCTTCTTGCCTTTGAGTCATCCTTAAACCTATGTGATGGTGGCTGACTCTGTGGTACATGAAGCTGCATATAACTAAATTTTGCCCTTCTCGACTTTCTGCTCATGTCCATAGGGCTACAAAATGAGGAGAAGAGCAGCAGTCAACTCACAGCTTCTTGTGGGATGTCACTCATGTGCTCCTTCTACCCTCCCAGATTCCAGAGTCCTGGGCTGAGATGCACCTCCACATCTGCCCCTAAACGCTAGGACAGGGGATGGCTTCTGAGAGCAGAGAAAACCCTTTCCTCCATTTCCCCAGGCTCCTTGTGCATGCCCTCCTGCCGTACTCTCAGCCCTTAAAGGACACGTGCCAGCCTACATTAGGATAGAAGAGAACAGCTTGTGTCTTAAAGCCCTCTATACACTTATGTCTCCTGTTTTAGCGTTTCCGGCTTCCTAAAATCCCCTTCATATATGCACGATATGATTTTGCAACTGAAGCTCTTACTTCTTCTCCTTTTGAAACTTTAGAGCAGGAGATTTCCCACGGAGGCCCAAGGGCAACATCAACAATGAAATAAATCATTATAGCTGATTCCCTTAAAGACATTTTCAGCAATTCTTTATATGGTAGAGTCCAATTGGCTTGAGAGATGTTCTAACCCAAAGTGACTGTGGCCTTCTCATTTTATCTTCTCCTCCATGAACCACATGCTTTGGAGGCATCTATTTAGGAAATGGAACTTTAAGGGAAATTGGGTTTCAGACTTTGTTGCCTTTGATTATTGAAAGGCACAAGTGGCTGCCCATCAAAGCTGCCAATCACTAGTAAGTAAACAGCGCATTTCTATGTGTTGTTATATAATTCTCTGTGAAGCTTGTGCTTGGTTCATGTGATAAGGATGCCTGGATACATTTTCTTTGAGGTATGAAAGATTCAGCATGGCTTGGAATCTAGGTGGGGGTTGAAGGTGGAGTGCCAGTCTCATGTATACTTTTCTTATTATTGATGTGAAAAATAAGGATGGAAATATGTGTGCCATGATGCATATGCCATGACGTGTCACAACCGGACAGGCCTGACGTTGCTACCTTAGGTTTTTCATTTCTCTTTCCAATATGTCTCAAGGCTGCCTCTGACCTTTGGCATTAATGCTGAGTCCTGATCCAGAACACTGTTACTGAGGGACAAGTACAATATCAAGCACATCCCATATTGTCCCCAGCATGTTCTAAGTGGGTGTTAACATAGAGGTCATCCTCCTCAGCCTTTGTGTAAGTCAGAGAGACACAGTATCTTCTCTCAAAGAAATGAAATGACTTGACTCGTCATATAGTGGTGCGTGGCAGAGACATGTCTGAGAAAACCAAACCAAACCAAACCAAACCAAACCAAACCAAACCAAAGGAAGTGCTTTTTTCTGATTCTGTTCCCTAGCTCTCCCATGCTGTGCCATGAGACAGCTTACACACATCCCCAAGTGCTGGAAGGTGCTAGATGCTCACACACTCCAACAGAGTGGGAAGGTTCTGTTGGTAATCCGTGTGGCGTCACACAGGGTGTTTCTGCTTCTATAGACATGCCCGGGCGGGGGGAAGGTGTTCCCAATTGTCCTTGATAGTTTCAGGTTTTCTGAACAGGATGGCACCTAGCTGATTCTTGAAAGAGTATACCAGTGTGAGTTCAGGATCAGTGTGAGCCATAGCCGTTATGGAGATGGGACAGAAGCCAAAGGCATTTCTAGCATGTATAGCACTCTGGGCAGCAATCAATTTCAGACCAGGGTTCCAGGACTCCTCCCTCCAGAGACTAGATGAAAGCCTGCTATTTGCCTCTCTCTAATCTGTGGTGGCTGTTGAAACTCTTGGATTATAGCCTGGTTGTTTCTCTGTAACTTTCATCTTCTAGAAGGATCTTGGAGATGGGACCTAATTTTTCTGTATAGACCCCATATAGTAATATCTCATGTCCCAGGATCATGAATGTGGAGGTGAGATTATTCATCAAATCCAGTGTCAGAAACAAAAGGCAATGTTAGGAACTGAATGTGGTGACTTGTGCCTGTGGTCACAGTACTTGGGAGATGGAGGCAGGAGGATCAGGCTCATCCTTGGTTACATAGGGAGTTTGAAGACAGCTTGAGCTAGAGATTCTGGAGGGAGATAGGTAGGTGGATAGATATATGGATAGGTAGGTAGATAGATAGGTAAATGGGTGGAAACATGGATAGATAGCTGGATGCATGGATGGATGGATGAATGGATAGAGGGATAGATAGATGGATAGATGGATGGATGAATAGATGGATGGATGGATGGATGGATGGATGGATAGGTGGATACATGGATAGATAGGTGGATAGATAGATGGATAGATAGGTGATAGATGGATAGATAGAGAGATGGATAGATGGGTAGGATGGATAGAGAGGTGGGTAGATGGATAGAGAGGTAGATAGATGGATACTAGTGATAGATGTAGATGATAGGTAGAAATATATAATAGAAATAGATAATATATAGATATCGGTAGATATGATAGAATTGACAATAGATAGATGATACACAGATTAATAAAGAATGAATATGAATGTCTGAACTAGTAGACACAGGTAGCAATATTTCACCTATAGCCCTGACACACACTGTACCTGCACTGTTTTCCTAAGTGGTATGAGTTGGGTTCATAGTAAAAATTTCAGACAGGTGCAATTTCATACCCACCGAGAATATTTGGACTCTCAGACCTCATAGTTAGACGACCCGGTTCTGTCCCAGCTCTGCTACCTATTAGTTTTATGACATTGTTTTGAACTGTTAAACCTTAATCACTATGATTATAACTGGGGCTATAATTATTGCCCTTGCCCATCTTTCAGAAGTGTGACAGGGCTCACATAAAAGCATGATGAACTATAAAGGGTATGGAAGTGTTAACGGCAGGGAGGAGACTTTTCTTCTTTTCTCTTGGATTACTTCCTGATCTCCGCTGCCTCCCACAGTACTCAATCAGCCCATTTCCATGGAGCTTCTGCTCTGTGCACATATGAGGGGACCTTGCAAAGGACACATGAAGAAGGAAATGGGGAGGGTGGTTGTTGCATACCTGGATAGAAAAGGAATAGATAAAGAAGCCAATAAATAAATGCACATTTGTGTCATCCCAATGTTAATGAAGCAGGTGATCAGAGAAGTTGTTGCTTCCCTCGAAGACTGGGTAAGGCTGGTCTAAGGAGGGAGCTCACTCAAGGTAGGCCCTTGTGCAAAACCCCAGAGGCAAGTGAAGTCTTGTAGGTGCCTAATGGGGCAAAGACTTCATACTGAGCTAAAATCATTTATCAGTTGGTTAATTTTATATGTATGGTTATTTTGTTTACATGTATGTCTATATACTGTGTGCTTGTCTGTTGCCCACAGAGACCAGCAAAGGGCATTGAATTGCCTGGGCCTGCATTTATAGGTGGTAGTGAGGCACCAATGTGGGTACTGGAAATCAAAACTGAGTTCCCTAGAAGAGCAGCCAGTGGTCCTAGCGGCTAGACCATGTCTCTATTCCACACTTACTTTTATTCAACATCTATTTAGAAAGACCCTCCAAAAACTTGCCATAAAATGTTTTTTTTCTTTTCTAAGATAAAGGGAAAGACAGAGTAGTTGGGAAGAAGATGAGAATTATCAGGGATGGGTAGGTGGGGAGTAAGGGGGCAACATTACATACATCTAATACATGTAATACACACGTCATACACATACATATGTGAAGATGTTCTCATGAAACACATTTGTACATAGCTAGATATGCTACTAAGGCACTGCAGGATATTTCTTTTATGTCCAAAGAAAAGAATGAAATCTATATAGCAAGGATTACTTTAAAACTTGTTTGAAATAGGTTACCTTATGAATAGTTAATGTTGCCTGCCTGTGGCCATGATAGACTGGCTCTCGTCCATACACTTATGACACACTGAAGTATGTCTGAAGCGTCTCTATTTATTACAACAAAATAAAAATGATAAGCCCCCATCCTGTTCTATAGCCCTTCCCTTTCCACTCTTCGCTCTGTTTCACCTCCTCTTCCCTCAGCTTTTTGTTGTTATTAATTTCTGAACAAACAAGTTTTGGGGAACAGGGTGAAAGGTTTATAATGAAGTGAAGGCAAACTATTATAGTCCTTTTTGCTGAAGAAAACAGACCCCGGAGTCTTGCACATCGTAAATGAATGTATGTTTTCCCACTGAGCTATACTGTCAGCTCCTACATCCCCTACCTTTTGGAAATCACTGCCATTGTTTTATTCACACTTTTTGCTGGTTAGAAAGTCACATCCCCAGTTGACCTGGCTCCCATGTTGGGAAAATCTTCTATAGGAATTCTGTGCATCATGCATGCTCAGTATGCGAGGGAGATGAAGTGTGGGTGGGTAAAGAACTTGTGGCTATAAATCAAGCTAGCTTTGCTCAAAGCAATAAGCACGTAGGCTTTATCAGTGGAAGTTTGGCTTAATAGGCATTTGTGTTTTATTTTGTCTGATTTCTTCCAGTGCAGGTTCTGTTCCATTCCAGCTAAGATACCCAAGCCACACTTGAGCACGCTTCCACCCCCACCGGATTCTCATAAGGATCTGGGAGAACTGGGCTGGAAAGTTGGGTGATGTTGGAGAGTGGGTTGGTCAGTAGGGTGAGGCATGTATTCAGGAGTGGGCAAAGCATGTGCAAACCATGATAGTTTACTGCAATTGGTCATACAACCTCAGAGTGAAGGGAGGGGCTTCCTTTTTTTGCAGGCTGAAGCACCACAAGGCTAGAAAGTACTGGATGTGTGGAAAGTAGGTGCCTTGATGGGGAGTGTCTCGGAATCGTGGGTTTTCATAGTCAAGGCTCATTGGTAGTGGTATTGGATGAGGGGTTCCGCACCTCCTGCCCCTACGAGGTCTCAGTGTTTGTTTAGCTTCCAGGTAGGACACAGTTCAGGGCCCTGGAAAAAGGAGAAGAGGTCGACAGTTTAACCACCTGAAGATGAATGGGCACTTTGTTCTGATAGTTTTATTGTGAGAATAAATAATTCTGCTAATTATTTATGAGATGGAGAACTAGAGCCTGGAGGTCTGTGTCTGGCCTCAACCTGGGTGAGTAAGGCAGCCATCCTTGGTCCTCATCCACATGCTATGTGAAAGAAAGCATACTTTTACATTGAGCCCTTCCCTGGACATGGTGGGAAGATGGGCTCATTGTCTCCCGTGAGCACAGGGCTCAGGTGACCATTCCAACGTTGTCAGATGGCACAGCATGACCAAAGCTCATCGATGACCTTCCTCAGTTGGCTTCAACCAATAGAGAAAAAAAAATCACACCACCTGAGGGCTTAAGCAAAGGAAATTGATTTCTTATAGTCAGTTTGGTTTCCAGTAAGGGGTAGAGCCTCACATGGCTGGGGTCAGAGGGGAAGGGGTAGGGTGAAGAGAATAAATGGCTTGGTGTTTCTTCAAATAAGGACACTAATCTCTTTCATGTGGGATCCACCCTTATGACCTAATTCCTTCACAAATCATCTTGCCAAATGTCATCATATTGGGGATCACAAGAATGGATTCAATACATGGGATCTGAAGGGATACAGACAGTCTATAGATGGCAACCTTGACTGTTGACTGTTTATCAGATAAGACTCCAAACAGCTAACTCCATAGAATTACAATGATTTCACTGGAGTTTCTGATATTTCTTTTGAAATTCTTCAAAGGGTCTTTTACAAAGCATTAATGAGTCTCTGTTTTAGACCTGTGAGTAGGTAGTATCAATTTTTTTTTTTTTTTTTTTTAGTGTTCTCTAACCAATATGAACATTTTTGCTGGTAGCATTGACTGTCTATGTGCCCTCCATCCTGCCTCCACTGTGGTCTCATGTATATATCATCTGTGTATCTCAGGCTGCCTTCAAACTTGTGATCCTCCTGTCTCAGCCTCCTAAAGGCTGGGTTTATAGGGGTATGTCACCAAGTTCTGCTGTGCTTTTCTTTCTTATTTTATTATAACTTGTATTAGGACCTATTCTCACCATACAACTCTGTTTTGAGAAATATCTTTATGCATTTATTGTTAGTATATATGTTCTTATGTTCATGCATAAGCATGATGCCTGTGCATGGGCGTATGCATTGGTTGCATGTGTGTGGAGGTTTAGAGTATAACTCTTTGGGGTCAGTTCTCTCTGTCTACCCTTATGTGGACATGGCCATCAAGTTTTGTGACAAGCAGTTTTAATGGCTGACCTGTTTGCATACCCACACCATACAACTCTCAAATGCTGAGAGATCCTGTTTATTATCAACCCCTGTTTTTCTCTACCACCAATTTTTAGAGGTTTTCTCATTCCACCTTTTATCTTCTCACCAAGTATACATATTTTAAGGAGCATACATTTTTTACTATTTACCCAAACTGAAAAATAAGACATCACAGAGAATTTTTAAAACTCAATGTCAATTCACTTGAAAACATACATTCATAAAGAGAATTGCTGGGAGACTGTCTCAAAGATCTGGTCGCCATCATACCCCTGTTACGCAACTCTTCACAAAGATCTTCCTTTTGTCTCACGCACTTCACAGGATGTGGGCCACACTGCTTTGCCTTTGACGTTTTGATCTGATGTTATATCTTCTATAGGTGATTCCATATGGAGTAAAGGGGTGTGTATGTGTGTGCACGCGTGCTGTAGACCTTTATTCCCCTCTTGCAGGCTTGTCTACTGTTACAGCGTAGTTCTAAAATGATCTCCAAAGGCCATGTTCTAAAGGCTTGATTGCCAGGTCAAAATTTTAAATTGATTTGATGTTGGGTTCTAGCCCCATCAGTGAAGGAAGTATCAGGAAGTGAGGCATCTCTGGAGAAAGTTGGTCGTCTCCTGATGACCATTCCCCCATCTCTCACTTGCCTTTGCTTCTTGGTCTATGAAGTGAGAAACCTCCTCTCCTATACTTGTTTCCATCATCAGAAGGTTTTACCTGAGTCTGACCCAAAGCAATGGTGCCTATTAATCTTGGTCTTGTCCTGGAACCTTGAGAACCCTTTAAATCATCTGCAGTTTGTGTTTCTAAGTGGGAGCAAATAAGGTGATGTCCTTTTAATATCAACCTATACCATAAATAAGGATCTTTTGTGCATTTGGGGTTGCCTTTTTGTTTTTCCTGTTTAAAAATGGCCTCTGAGCACAGACTTGAAATACTGTCTGTTAAGATATGCCTTAGGGAGAAAACACTTGTCTTGTGTAAGCTCATAATGTATACTAAATAATGTGCCTCTAAACAGAAACATGTATAAAACAAATTACATATTGATCAGTGCATAGGAACGTAAGCCGAGCTTGTGGGGAATGAGTCTCCCTGGGGGAGCGATGGTCCAGTGTTTGCTAATTCAGCGTCTGCAATGACTCTGTAGACCATAACGCTACAAACCACGAGAACCAGCTGTGTGTGTACATACATGGAACTTCACATGTACAGTTGTGTAACATTCCACAGTGTCAATGCCCCAGAACTTATGTGCTTACCCATTGCTACTGAGGGTTTTCATCTTACATGTTATCACAGAATGTCCATGCCATGTTGATAGATGTATATGCCCTTGTTTCACATATAAATTACACACACACACATTAGAGAGAGAGACAGAAACTGACAGAGAGACAGACATAGGTAGACAGACAGACAGGCAGTCAGGCAGATGCAAGCAGCCTGAGAGAGGCTGGGAGACAGACAGACTGAGAAATAGCCGGACTGAGGGACAGATGGTAGACTGGGAGATAGACTGAGAGACAGACTGAGAGATAGCCAAAGAGGCAGAAAGACACAGACAGGCAGAGAGAAACAGAGGAAGAGATGGTGGACAGAGACAGACAGGCACAGACAGACAGACATAGAAAAGGAGAGAGAATTTGCTATAAGTGGGTTCACTCAATCAAAGCACGTATTTGTAATTTTGATAAGGATTGCTGAATTTCTAATATCTTTATAGGCACTGTACTCATCAGTCATACTGCCAGCATCTGTTACTGCCCAGCTGCAGAATGCTTCTTGGGCTTCTCTGGAATTTCTATGCGTATTCTAAGGAAAACATATGAACTCTGATTTCATACTGGGGACTTTGCAGTGACATTAATCGTACAGGTGTGATTTCCCCTCTCCAGAGGAGTGAATGGGTAGTGTGCAGAGGTCCCATGAGAAGCTGTGACAGATGACGGATGGCACTATTTTCCAGGCCTTTTCAGTGTTATTTGCAACGTCTATAGTTCTATTAGGGATGGGCCTGCTGCTCTTCTCTGGAAGATCTGAAGAGCAATTAGGAAACCAATAGGCATGGAAGAGCAGTTATTTCTGCACCATATTAAATCAGGAGTCAGGAATTAGCCACTGGTCAAAATTCAGACACTTCCTGCATATGCGATGTCTGCAAGCTAAGAATGGCTTTTACATTTTTTAAGTGTTAGAAAATGCCAAAGAAAGGATAACAATGGTGTTGTGTAAAATTAGATGAAATTCAAATTTTAATGTCCACAAATAAAATGTTATGGAACATAGCCACAATTAATTACTCTTTTCGGTTATGCCTATGACTGACTGTTCACACGCAACAGGCACTAAAGCTTCAAGCTGGGACAGGGAGCAAATGTCTCAGAAAACCTAAACTATGTGCTTAAACTCTTGTGCTGTGGGTGCTTTCAGAGTTGGATGATGGGGGGGTGGGGGTGGGGCTGACATTCCTGCAGGCTTGTGCCTCTGCTCTTGAAGCAATACTTTCTGCAGGAGATGCAGGTGACAGAGCCAATCTGCTCTCCATTTGCAGAGTTTTAGGTTTATTGGCCAGAAGTTTGAAGGATTTGTCCTTTGGAGAGACCTTGTAACCTTATGTCTAAGTTTGGGTCTGAACTGTTTCTCAAAGGTTGCTGTGTTTGAGGGCTTGTCTCACAAGGTAGCTGGCTTTGGAGGTGGGCTCTTCAGGGATGATCAGATTACGAAGGACCCGATCTCCCCATGAAAATAATCCACCACTGAATTCATAATTGAATGGGCTGCTAGCAATTAGGGCCTGCCTGGAGGAGATGGGTCACGGAGGAGTGGGTGTGGATTCACCTGAAAGAAACCATGCCTGTTCCCTCTTCCTCCATGATGTAACCAAATACCTATTCCACCTTCAGATCACTAACACCTTAATATTCCCCTCTCTGCTGCCTTGGCCTAGCCCTGCCATGGTCCCGTTCCACTTTTGTTTTATGCAGTCACTCCAGAGTCTGGACTGTCACCTGAAGATTTGGATCGATGAGAGAGATCTCATGTGACCTTTTTCTTTCTGGATCCAATTAGCTCACTCAATGTGATCTTTTCTAGTTCCATCCATTTACCTGAAAGTTTCACTATTATTTTTTTAACAGCTAGAGAGCCTTCCACAGTGCCTATGTACTGGATTTTCATTATCCACTCATCAATTGAAGAACATTTACTTCATTTCTATTTTCCAGTTATTGTGAATAAGGACACAGCTGAGCAGGTATCTGTGGAATAGAATGTCAAATCCATTGGGCATGTGACAAGCAGGGGTATGGCTGGGTCATATGGTAGATTTCTTTTTTCTTTAAGGTTTTGAGAATTCTCTACACTGATTTCCATAGTGGACACTCCAATTTGTAATCACACCAATGATGAATGAGTGAGTGTTCCACACCTCCCATCCTCTGCACAGCATTTGTTATTGGTTCTTTTGATTATCTCTGCCATTCTGACGAGGTTAAATGGGATCTAAAAGTTGTTTTGATTTAAATTTTCCTCGTTGCTAGGGACAGTGGACATTTTTGAGGTCTTTGTTGTCCCTTTCCCCCTTCATTTGAGAACTCTGTTTGGATCTCAGGTACAGTTATTGAATGGGATGTTTGATGCTTTTTTCCTTTTTATTGTTTGCTTTTCTCTTCTTTTGAGTTCTTTACATATTCTTGATATTAATCATTCCTGTCAGATGTGTAGTCTGTAAAAGATTCTCTCATATCCACAGATTGCCTTTTCACATGACTGATTGTGTGTGTGTGTATATCTATATATCTATATACCTATCTATCTTGTAGTTTTATTAAGTCTCATTTGCCAATTGTTGGACTGAATTGTTGGGTGAACTGAGTCTATTCAGAAAGTCCTTTCTTGCACCTATATCATGTAGGCTACCTGTGTGCTAGCAGTTTCAGATTTTACATTTACGTCTTTGACTTAGGTTTAGTGCACAGTGAGAGACATAGGCTTAACTTCATTCTTTTGCATGTGGACATCCAGTTTTCTCAGAAATACTTATTCAAAATACTTTATTTTCTTTTTTAATTGGATATTTTATTTATTTACATTTCAAATGTTATCTCCTTTCCCAGTTTCCCCACTGTAAACCTCCTATCTCATCCCCCCTTATCCTGCTTCTATGAGGGTGCCCTCCCTCATCTACCCACTCACATCTCACCACCCTAGCATTCCTCTACACTTGGGCATCGATCCTTCACAGGACCAAGGGCCTCCCTCCCATTGATGCCAGGTAAGGCCCTTCAGCTCCTTCAGTCCTTCTCCTAACTCCTCCATTGAGGTCCCTGTACTCAGTCAATGGTTGACTGAGAGCCTCCGCATCTGTATTTGTCAGGCTCTGGCACAGCCTCTCAGGAGACAGTGGTATCAGGCTCCATAGTGTCTGGGTTTGGTATCTGCATGTGGGATGGATCCCCAGCTTGGGCAGTCTCTGGATGGCCTTTCCTTCTGTCTCTGCTCCACTTTTTGTCCCTGTATTTTCTTTAGACAGAAACAATTCTGGGTTAAATTTTTAGAGATGGGTGGGTAGTCCCATCCTCAGTGGGGTGGGAGAGACATGCCTAACCTCTGTATATGGTCTTGACAGGTTCTCCCTCCCCTTTGTGGGGTATTTCAACAAATGCCATCTCCATGAGGTCCTGGGAGGCTCTTACATTCCTGGCATCTGGGACTTTCTGGTTGCTACCCCCAGTTCCCCATCCCCCATTGCTACACACCTCTGTTCAATTTCCTGACCCTCTGTTCATCTCCTCCATCCCCTCCCATACCTGATTCTTCCCCTCTTTTCCCCTCGCCCCTTCTTTTCCTCCCAAGTCCCTCCTGTCCTCTACTTCCCTTGATTATTTTGTTCCCCCTTCTAAGTAGGATTGAAGCATCCACTCTGGTTTTCCTTCCTCTTGAGCTTCATGTGGTCGGTGAGTTGTCATTTTTGTCAAATATCAAATGGCTGATGTGACATTTACTCATGTTCTGTTCCACTGGTCTACATGTCTGGTTTTGTTCCAGTGCCACACTGTTCTGATTATTATGCCTCGGTAATATATCTTAAGACCTGGAATCGTAATCCTTCAGCATTTCTCTTTTTGTTCAAAACTTTTTTTTTAAATATCTTAGATATTTTCTGATTCTATATGAATTTTAGAATAGTTCTTTCTATTTTTGTAAAGAATCTGATGGGAATTTTAATTCATATCTCATTGAATTTTAAAATAGCTTTTGGTAAAATGGCCATTTCCACAACATAAATTCTACCAACCCAAAGCATGGACCATGTCTCTATTTTCCAGTGTCTTTCTCCATCTCTTTCTTCCGAGGTTTAAAGTTTTCACTGCAGAGAGGTCCTTTACATCTTTGGTTATGAAATCTGCCCAGACATTTTATTTTCTTTGAAGCTATTATGAAGGTAGTATGCTCATGGCCTCTTCCTCTGTGTATTTGTTAATGGTATAGGTATAGAGAAAAATTGTTTATTTGTGCAAAATCTGGCTTCGTTCCCCATTGGTTGCCCTATCATTTTCTGCGTTTGCCTTGACTTCAGAGTATTTTGAGCACAGTATTGAATAGGAGTAGGATAGTGGCATCCTGGTTGTATTCCGATTTCAATGGGTTTGCCTCAAGTTTTTAGGGTGATGCTTGTAGCAGTGGGTTTTTAGCTACACTGCTTTGGCTCCTGGTGGGTTGTGTGTGCACACTTGCCTGGGAGCTACCTGGAATCAAGAATGGAATGCACGTGTGCACACACACACACACACACACACACACACAAACCAGTTAATTTTAAAATGCCTTGGCTACCACAAAGGTTGGGCACTCCTAAACCTTCCCCTGCTTACCCCAGGCCCAGTCTGGGAAGTGGCATCCACCCAAATTCTCACATGGGTGGTTGGCTTTCTCTCCTGCAGCTCCTACGTCCCATCCTTCTTCCCTGAGTCATGGCGGTTCTGTCTCCTTTTTCCAGGTTCCTAGCCTGTGCAAATCTAAAGATCCCACCCTGTCTCCCTTTGTCCAGCTGTTGGCCTCTGGCATCTTTACTGATGGATCAAAAAGCAATTGATGACAGGGACCTTTCAGCATTTTGGACAAGTAGCTTCCTAATTACATCAAAGTGTTACAACCAATCCCTAACAGATGTTGGCAGTGGATTTTCCTTACATAGCTTACTTGGCACACACACACACACACACACACACACACACACACACACACACAGATACACACTCAGGCATACACACATATGTACACATGCATGCACAACCCAATGCATATGCACAAAGCTACAACCCAATGACCAAAATGAATACACACATTCAGTAACCTCAGGTCTCCAATCATAAGACATGGTCTAGGCATGTGTATAAAGTGATAGAATTAATCTGTTTTCTCCAAAGCATATCCTGCCTTAGTGTGAAACAATGGACTCCAATCAAACAGGACCAGAAAGTAAGCAGGCATTGCTATCCTAATGTTGATGAAATAGACTTCATATTAGAGCAAACTGAGGAGACAAGAAGAATACTTCATTCTGTTACAGGGAAAAGTTCAACAAGCAGATATTACTACATTAAACATATATGTACCAAACTCTGGCACATGCAGCCTCATCAAAATATCTCCTATTGGATTTAAAGACTCAGATTAATGTCAACTTATTAATAGTAAGTGACTTCAATACCCCACTTCCTCCAAAGAAAACCATCAAAATTAAATGACATCACACATTAAATGGACTTAAAAGTTTTCTGCAGATTATTCCACTCAACCACCAAAGAGGAAATTTTCTACTCAGCAGACCACGGAAACTTCTCTAAAAAAAGAATACATCCTGGGACACAAAACAAATCTCTAAAAATTCAGAAAGATTGAAATCGCTCCATATTTCCCATCTGTCCCAAATGCAGTAAAACTTACAATTGACAGCAAACAAATTCCTAGTAAATATACGCAAAGTTATGAGATTAAACAACTCACTACTGAGTTACGAATGGCACAGAGAAGAAATCAAGAAAGAAAGAAAAAAGAAATTCCTGGAACTAAATGAAAATATAAACTAAAGACAACAGAACTCTGGCACACATTTAGAGTGGATCCTACAAGGGAAATTTATAGCTGTAAGTGCCTACCTTAAAAAAAAATCAGAATGAGCACAAAACCAAATGGTTTTAATGTAATTCAAAAATTTGGAAGAACAGGAACCAAAAAACTATGTAAGCCTAGTAGATGGCAGGAAAGAATACTTGGAGCAGAGATTAATGACCTAGAAATAAAGAAACCATATGAAGAATGGAGGAATCCAAGAACCGGGTCTTTGAGAAGATAAACAAGATTGGCTTCCTTTGAAAAGATGCAAAGAGTGAAGCAAAATGAAGTCAGTGCCTTTTAAACAGTACAGCTAAGAGTCAAAACTAATAAACCTTGCCTTTAGGTCCTAAGGCCTACAAAGGTATGAATTATTTACATACTTGTCCTTTTATTTAGGAAGTATCAATCGAATATAAAGCAAGTCAGATACTTTGCTGATTGCAGATCGAATGATACATAAGCAGCTCCTCTTTATAGAATTTACTGGGATAGTGTAGACCTTGTCATCATAGATTCCTGTAGCTGTAAAAATGTAGGAAAGTCCATGAGGTCTTTGGGATCAGGGAAGGCTTTTATCAACAGGCAACACTTGATCTGGGTTTAGAAGGTGACTAGTAAATAAATAAGTGAAGAGTGGAGGGGGGGTCACATGACAGGGTGCCCTTGGATGAGAGGGATGGATGGTGGTTGCCGTGAGAAACATGGAAGAAATAGATTGGGGATAATTAAGTAAGTTGAAATTGATGAATCGGATGCCTATGAAGGAGGAAGTTTCTGGAATCCTGCTTTAGGTTTAGAAGTCGAACGACAAAGAGGTTAGCCTGCTGTCCTGCAGCACACCAGTTTTGATCTTCAAGGTTGTAGCCACAGAAGGCAGAAAGACCCAAGGAGCTGGCAGGTTGTACAGACACATCTCTCTCCAAGCTGTTCCAGGTCGAATCAGACTGAGCAGGATAAACTTGTGTCCATTTGCTTCTGGCCAGGGGGATGCTAAGACTCACAGAAAACAAATGGGTAAAATGTTGCCCTTGGAGGAGTGTCTTTATAGTACAGTGTGTCAGATGGAGGAGCCCTCAAGGCAAGCCCAGTCACACGGTAGTACAAGCCAAAGGCACGCGTAGATGTAGTCAGTACTTAGCATTTGTCTTAGTTTCATTTTCACTGCTGGGTTAGAACATCCTGACACAAAGCAACAAAGTGGAGGAAGGATTGGTTTTAGCTCACAGTCCCTGGTTATCATGTATCACTGTGGGAAAGTCACAGAGGCAGGAGCTTGAAGCAACTTGCCAATTCTCCCTCCAGTCCGGAGCAGAGAGAATGCTGGGTACTCACTTGCTGCTGAGCTCGGTTTCTCCACACACATGCAGTTCAGTGTTCTCTTCTGAGGGAATGGTGCCTCCTGTGGTGGGCTAGGTCTCCCCGCATCAATGAGGACAATCAAGACAATACCTTACAGGCCAACCTGATGTAGACAACCTCTTATTTATGCTCTCTTCCCAGGCGATTCCAAACTGTGTCATGTTGACGAAACCCAACCTCCCCGTGCTAGACTCTGGTGTCTCATATTAGGCCATTAGAAAGTTGACTGGAGGTTCCCTGATGAGGATACAGATGCTGACAGAATTTTGGCACATGTCTCCGGAAGTACTAGGGATATTTAAAGGCTCAGCTCAGATGTGGCCTTGGTAACTAAACAATGATGGGAACTGGAGTGCTCAGTGTTAGACCCTGTGAAGCAGGAGCTAGGCTTATTCATCTTTGGAGCTGATCCTTTCCCATAGAGGGCTTCCTTGCATCATTGGTCATATTGCTATAGGACAGTGCCCCATTGCTTTTTCTTGAAAATAAGTACAATTACAATCAATAATGTTAGCTGAAAGATTGTCATTTGTACAGAGAGTCTTAGCAATGGCATACCTTTGGATTTAGATTTGAACTATACACCATCAAATTACCTTTGTTAAAAAGAATATTTTGTGAAATTGGATTTGTTTGAGGATATTTGTGTGCCGTGGACACTGTTTATGTAAGAATTAGTCTGTCTGTGTTAGGGTTACAATTGCTGTGATAAAACACCATGACCAAAAGGGACTCAGGGATGAGAAGGTTGGTTTCACTCACAGCTCCATGTAAGAGTTCATCATCAAAAGCAGTGAGGGCAGGAACTCAAGCAGGTCAGGAAACTGGAGGCAGGAGCTGATGCAGAGGCCATGGAGGGCTGATGCTTGCTGGCTTGTCCTATCAACTTGTTCAGCCTGCTTTCTTAGATAAACCAGGACTACAAACCTAGGGGTACACCACTCACAATGGGCTGGGTCCCTCCCCAATCAATCACTAATTGAAAAAATGCCTTACAGGCTTGCCTACAGTCTCATCTTATAGAGGCGTGGTCTCATCTGAGATTCTTCTTTTTGTGATGGCTCTAACATGTCAAATTGACATAAAACTAACACATGGCCCCTTTAATAACTGGACCCAAAGATGTGCTCTGGTATCACAGATGCCTCCTGGGTAGTTTCTTGGGATCTAGGAATCCATGTTCTGCCTCATCGGCCCCCTGTGCTTTGGTTGGCTGTCTCTAGAAGTCAGAACTGTTTTCTTCTGTAAATCAGGCCTCTCCACAGGAAGTGTGATTGCAGTCAGAGAGCTGTCTTTCTAGAGCACTCCATGAAATTCTAGTAGTGTTCTGCAGAAATGTCTACTCCTGCCCAGTGAGGAGGGGTGGGTAGATTTCCGTGCTTGATGGTTTAAAGTCATGCAGGTCACAGCCGCTACCACATGTCTGCCTTTGTGTGTGAATGTACCCTTGAAAATGAATCAAAGTGTATTTTTGTTCGGGGCTTTTTGCATAAAAGAATTCCGGTGACAACAAACTGAAGAATGGCTTTTGTTATGTGGTAATTATTCTCTCAGTTCTTTTCTGAGACATGAGTTTTGTTTGTTGGCTTTTCTTGGAGGGCGGTGTGCTGTCATAGGCGCGATTTTGGATCCCTAGATACAACTTGATGAGCCCCGCACATGTGCCTGCCCGCTCTCTTCAGCTTTCCTGTCCCATCTGAATTGTTCCCTGAGAGATTTCTTGGGTTAATCATCAGTGAGTCTATAATTCTAATACAAATAGTAAGCTATTTTCTTTTCAGTAGCACTTTATTCTGCTCTGACTTCTGCTGTGACCGTTTTCCACGCGTCTGGGTCTGTCTGTCTCTTAAGGGACTGAGAAGGGTCAGGGAGGGGACCATTTGCTTCTTTCTGTGCCCTATATTGCATTGTGCAAGGAGTCTTTGCCCCCACGGAAGCATGCCATTAATCATGCTTGCTGTCTTCCCATTAGGTGACCCATGTGACCATTCCACTTCTCTTTAGTAACCCCTGGGCAGTCCTTGTGTTCAGAACTGTTATTCTTGCAGATGTGAGACATCTTTATTATGTTTTGGCTTGTGGTTGTTTGGCTTGGTTTAAGTTGACAACACACACACATAGATATGCATATATACACACGTGCATGTGTACACATACATAAACATACAAAAGCATACATATGTATACATACACACATGCACGTGTACACATACACATAATTATACATGCACGCACAGAGAAAAACATGCATGCACACACAAATGTACACACTGAAACACACATGTATGTGTGGACACACACACACATAAAAACACACGGCCACACCCCCTTACCTTTACCCTCTGACTTAAAAGCCACTCAAGGGTCGCAGTATCAGAACACAAGGTACATTTGTAACTTGGGTGACGTGGATTTGGCGCAGGGAATGCCAAGGCAATGGGGAACTCCTTCGTACAAACACCGGAGAATACATCTAACATGGGGGAGAAGGGAGGGGAGATGAACCGAGTTCTACTTCTTTGCAGTTCAGTGTCTTCTTGGACTTGGACCCAGCAACCGTTTCCTATGCACCTGCCCTCAGTCACAGACGGCACGGAGAAGTGAGCATATGGAGTCTTATGCAACCCTCAGAAGGTTGTGCATGGGAGCCTGATTACATCAGCTCCACAGACCCGGCAAGAAGTGTAGGGGGCGTTAGAAAGCGAGATTGGACCAGAACTGAGGTCAGGAATGTGGAGGAAGCTCAGCTGGCAAAAAACTCTGCGTAAGGCTGATGACTTGAGTCCAGTCCCTGGAAGGGGAGTATTGGCACCACAGAATTGTCCTCAGCGCCACAAGCACAGCACGTGACCTGTGGATTCCCCCCTCCCCTTCCCTCTGTCTCAATCACTCACAATAGTAATTATGTAAACTAAGTGGCAGCACGGAGGTCTTCTGAATCTTTGCATCATGCTACTTCCGCTGGCTGCCTCCGATGTGTACAACTGCTTCATTTTAAAGTGGAACTGTTTTCTCCTTCCTGGTGCAGCCTCTGTACACAGAGGAGCAGGGAACCTGCAGACCACTCTTCACAGTGGTGCCTCCAGGGCTTAGGACTCAGACCTGGATGTGGTTAGTGTGCTCAGCAAGGGGTTGTCCTCGCTGGGTTTTCCTTGGTCACTATTACAGCTGGTGTCTTTGTAGACCTGTTGAGAGTGCTCATCTCCCACCAGTTCAGTGTCACAGAAGGGAAGGAACACACTTTGGGAACTACCCCTGGGATCAAATCTTTCTTCTAGCTCCTGCTAGCTGGATGACCTTGGTCAAATTCCTCCATTTTTCTTCAAAGAAATTTCCTCATCTGAAAAACAATAATCATCATAACAATAAATGTGATAATGAAAGCACCAACTAGAAAATATTGGCTTAGGCAAGAAAGATGCTTGACAGATGTCACCTGTCTCCTTTCCCGTGGTCCCAGGGGTGGGCAACCTCTTGCCAATTAATTTTATACTTGACAGAGAGGAAAGCCAATCAAAGCCCAATTAGTACAAACTAGTGTGGGATAGGTTCCAGGTACAAGACTAAGTGCTTCTGAGAGACACTTGGGTCTGTTTCATTTCCTTCGAAGATGCCCTAAGTAATTGGCAAGGAACTACAGCATCCAAGAGGAAGCATTACAGTGCTCAATACCATTCCTTTTAGGAGAACGTAAAATAACTCAGAGTGAAGAAAGTGGTATTGGGTAATTGTACAGCAATGCTTTGCTCAAAGGCACAAGTATGCCTCATCATTCCTTGATTGATACCAAACTCTTCAGCCTGGCCAGAAGAGAAGGGAAGCTTCTAGAAACAGTTAACGCATGGCCCCCGGCTATTTGTACAGAGCCCCTAGTTGTATTTCTGTCCCTTCTGCTCACAGGCAGCGTTGATCAGCCTTGGCACGGGGACTCTAATAGATATCAAACAAGTGAGTGTTTAAGCATGTCAGTCTGGAAGCCCTGCTGAAGCTCCATGAGTGCATGTGTGAGCGAGCAGTGTGCGGACCTATTACCTCTTCACAACAGGAACCATTCCTTTTGACTTGTGGCAATGTAGAGCAAAATAGGCTGGCGGTCAGGGATAATTTGTCTATTAGCTTTGTCTTGGTGCCAGACACACTTAAAAGAAAAGTCACATAGAACAGGAGATTATTATTTTGTGTGTGTGTGTGAATTCATGATAGAAAATGCATTTTTCTTCGAACTTGTTATTTGGTTTTACAGCCGACCTTTAAAGGCATGTCTGTGACTACAGCTATCTAAGACCTTGACAAATATTATCCTCTATATGGTTTGAATAGTCATTAGAACTTTGGCAATAAGCGTTAAATGCATATCGTAAGACATGTGGTTGGTTTGTAGATTATTTTGCCATTTAATTGTAAATGCAAAAAAAAAAAGATGTCATGCTTTGTTGGTGCATTGAGTGATGGTTAACCTTTCCTTATTAAATTTCCTCTTCACATTTCAGCACTGTGTAATCCTAGAAGGTCACTGGTTGGCATTAGCAACCTCAGAAATAAATGGTCACAATGTCACATCCTAGAAGTG
This sequence comes from Mus caroli, assembly GCF_978045245.1. Classification (NCBI taxonomy): domain Eukaryota; kingdom Metazoa; phylum Chordata; class Mammalia; order Rodentia; family Muridae; genus Mus; species Mus caroli. The sequence continues at coordinate 106,353,462 of NW_028227265.1, read as the reverse complement.
ACAAATTAGTTTGCTTGATCTCTCATTATCTTTTACAGACATTCTTGTAATAGAGGGTGGAAAAATTCAAGAAGAAATGAAATGCTCTGAAATGTCTTGGGCTCCCAGAAACGAGCATCATCCATGTATCCTTCTTTGTAGCCTCTTGCCTCCAGTTCCGTGTATGTTCCTCATTCCCTCCCTGGGAGTGAGTTCTCTACAGCCAATTATGCGAAGGGAAGCAAAGAGCCAAAGAGAGGGAGGAAGAATAGGTGTAGGTGTTATAAAGGGAAGGACAGTGTTCTATGTTTACCAGAGGATACCTGGACCTGAAGGGGTATTTGGGCTTCTTGTTAAGAGTCTTGTCATCTAGAGGTAAAATGAAATCTGTAGTCTATGTGCACTTCAGGTGGACTTCCTGAAATGACAAGGGCTCTGTGGCCAACCACTGCACAGAGGTTTTGTAATCTTAGGTATCTATTTTCCTTCGTTCCTCCCTCCCTCTGCACCTCCCTCCCAGCTTCCCTCTCTCCCTCCCTACATCTCTCCTCCCTCCTCTTTCTTTTGTTCTTCCTCCCTTCCTTCCTCTTTGTTTTTGTAGCTCTGAGGATTAAACCTTGGGCCTGACCCATGCTAGCCAAGCTCCCTGTCTATGAGGGTGAGGTACATTTTTAGCCATATTTACTGTTATAAGAACTAGTCACACATATAGTCCATTGATCCATCCAGGCATTAGAGTGAAATATGATCCAGCCTGGAAGGTTCACTGTCCTCACTGGAGGTGACAACCCTGATAAACGCTATGGGCTCAATGAGCTCATGATCGGTATTTGGTCTGAGAATTGGGGAGCAATTTCTCTGGGTAGTGATTTCTACAGCTTTTGAAAGGTGCTCAGGCATTAACTGGGAAACAAGCTAAGAGAACAGTATTCCATGCAGATACAACAACACAATGGAAGTCCGATAAGGGACAGACAAAAGACAAGCATGGCTGACATATTAGGGCATCCAGGTAGAAGAGACTAGAAAGTAGAAGTCACACCGTGAGGACTTATGAGGAAGGATGATGTTATAATTCACCTCTAAATTCTACACATGAGAACAGTATTATTGACAATAAAAATGTACTAATGGGAGACTTGATATACATGATTTTGGCCTCTGTTAACAACTCATTTTAGGGTAATTTTATCTTTAAGTGCAACGGAAAGTCATGGGGAAAAAGTTTAATTAGCAGACTAAATTCCAATTTGGATTTTTAATAGCACTCTATCACAGTGCACAGACAAGCCTGGAGAAGTCCTAAAAGGAGTTAATGAGTCTGTCTAGCGCTCTGGGCAGACATGACTGACTGCTGTGTGGACTGGGATGAGAGAGGTGGAGATCAGAAGGAGGGAACGTGTGGACAGAACTTGAAGCTGGCAGCTTTGATGATGGCCATCTGGTCATCCTGGTGGCTTTTGTTTTCTTTCTTTCTTTCTTTCTTTCTTTCTTTCTTTCTTTCTTTCTTTCTTTCTTTCTTTCTTTCTTTCTTTCGTTTCTTTCTTTCTTTCTTTCTTTCTTTCTTTCTTTCTTTCTTTCTTTCTTTCTTTCGTTTCTTCTTTCTTTCTTTCTTTCTTTCTTTCTTTCTTTCTCTCTTTCTCTCTTTCTCTCTTTCTTTCTCTGTTTCTCTCTTTCTTTCCTTCTTTCTATTTATTTCACAAGATGTACTTTTATTTTTATTTGATGTGTATGCATGCTTGCCCATGCGTATGTTGTACATTACTCTTTCCTTCAAAGAACCTCAAATGGCCTGGCTCTTACTAGTCTCTCTATGCCACCAGTTTGGTGTTTTGTCTGTTTTGTTGGATTGAGGGTAGGAGTTGTCAGCTTGACCCAGAAGACAGAAATTCAATTGAGGAGTTGCTCCCATCAATTTGGCCTGTAGGCAAGTCTGTGGGGACACGCTCGATATTAATGATGGATGTGGGGGTTCTGGTCCCCTGTGAGTACTAATGCCAACCCTGGGCAGGTTAGTGGCACTGTAGACCCCCAAAACTAACTATTAGCCAACCAAACAGTCAAGTACAGACACAGAAATCATTGATACTAGATAAGTGTTATAGTTTTGACCATAAGCAACTTAATGGAGGTTGGGATTATTTCATTTGTGGTTCAAGGGGATACATTCCAACATTGGTGGTGGGCATGGCCAAGGAGACTGGTCACATCATGTCTAAAATCAGGCAGCATAGAAAGGACTGGAAATGGGGCCAGGTCTTCACACTTCCATGCCAGCTCCCATGAGTAGATTTCTGAAGAAAGCTCTACTTCTGTAACTTTAATTTTTCAAAATCTATTTTTAATGATGGTTCTTAAACACTTTAACCTCTTTTTTAGACCACCACCCACCTGAGGTAGAGGAAGAGAAAGGATTCTGGGTAAGTGGACCTGTTTAGAAAAGAAAGGTTCTTTGAACAGTTCCCATCTGTGTTGTCTGGGAATCAGCCATTCAGCTCACAGGTTAGCAGTGCCAGCTCCATCCTCGAGGAAACACTTCACAGATACACCAGCAGACCAGTTCCGTAGAGTTTTTGGGTTGGCAAACAGGCATCAGCGGCAGTGTCACTACCTTGCAGAGACAGCCAGGCCTTAGCCTTAGCGTGAGTCAGCAGGAGGGAACAGGGAGGAATGTCAGGAGAAGTTCTAGGCTGTGTCTCTCTCTGTGAAGCAAAGACATGAATCCAACGAGCATTGCACAGCTAGCTCTATAAGCAAGCCAAGCTCAGCCTCTGTCACTGGCAGTCAAGTCCCTATTTATATCTCTCCACGGGTCTTGCCTCAGCATGTGTCATACCTCAGAATGTGTGTCTTAGCTGAAATCATTCTGCCAATCAGCCTGAGTCCGAGGAAAACTGCAGGATGCCACCAGAAGTGTTTTTGGTGTATTTCTCTCTATGGAGTCCTGACATATACAGCTCAAATATGCAAGGCAGACCAATACATGTGTATTGTTAGTGAAGAATCCTTCAACATGTGTTCTTTCAAGTGTTTGCTTTAGCAGAACATCTTCTCCTGTGTCTGCTTCAGCAAAATGTTTCTTCACAAGTCTGCCTTAGCCTGTGTCCACATCAGGAACACTCCTTTATGTGTTTGCCCCAGCAAAACACCTTCCAACACAAGTAACTTTCCAAAGAATCCTTAACTTTCCATATCACACCTCCTAAAGGCCCCAAGGCCTCCTTAAATGGCATTTTTGATGGGGACAAAATGTCCCAACGTAAGAGCGTAGGGGAGACATTTCACATTCATAGTACAGTAGCAGTTAGGCTATTCTCAGGCTGGCAGGACCACCCCACTGTTCTCTGGATGAACCGACTAGATAAGGAGGTGCTGTTTTAAACCATGAAGCACTTGTTGGGTTTCTTAAGTGGCAGGATCCAGGAGCTATTCACTGAGAGGATTGTGGAGGCCAGGGCCTGGTTTTCTTTGGTCTAAATTACTTTACTAAAGTCATCCTGACATTTAATGATAGGAAGAAAACGATAAAAAAGAAAAAAAAAGGCGAGGAGATTCCAATCTATAGCTCAGAGGAACAATTTGGCTCAGGGATAGGAATTTGTCTTTAGTTTGTGCTGTTGACAACCCCTAAAGAGAGAGATGGAGGTGGGAGGAAGCCAGAGCATGCAAACACCCTGCATGGGGCAATGGTCACAATGGGGACACGGAATGACAGGCAGAGAGTCGAAGAGCACAAGAAGTGGCTTATGTGATCAAATTAACGATAGATGAAAAAGCAGATAATTTTACTGGACATTCAGTAAAATGTAGATTGAATAGTCTGTGTTCAGGTAACCAGGAGGCGCACTGAGTCATGAACAGTGTGGGATGCCTAGCGTCCCTTTGTTAACTCCTAGCGTTGGACTTAGTGACCATGGAGACTCGTATGAGGGAGATGGTGAATTTGGCAGTTCTGGCTCAGTGGGGACATGCTGAGGGTCCAGAGCCACCTTGTTTGACTGGCAGATCTCAGAGTCGTTTTTGGTAACATGCAAGTAACTCATAGCTGAAATATTTTGTTTTTGTGTAAGGCACAAAGGAATCTCTTCTATTCTGTGACGTGTAATTGTGAGTGTGGGTTCTTGTTTTCCCCTTTGTTTCTGTTTTACATAGAGGTTCTGAAGCTGTCCTTGAAATCAGCATTTTCCTATCTCAGCTTTCCAACCACTGGAACTGCAGGCATATGCCAATGGGACTAAGGCGTATATGTGTGCATATGTGTGTGTATATGATATATATGCATATGCATATATGTGTGTGATATATGTATATGCATATGTATATGATGTATATATAGTGAATATATTATTCATATTTATTTATGCCTATATTTTTTGAGTGCGTGATGTGTGAGTGTGGGCATGCACAGGTTGCAATCTAGATATGAAGGTCAGAGGACAATTGTATGGAGAGTTTTCTTTTATTTTTATATGGGTCTGGGAATCCAGCTCAGATCTTCAGGATTAAACAGCCAACGCTCTGACCCATTGAGCCATCTAATGAGCCTGAAAATCATGTTTTTTTTAAAATTAGATATTTTCTTTATTTACATTTTAAATGTTATCCCCTTTCCTGGTTTTCCCTCCAAAAACCTCCTCCTCCTATCCTCTCCTCATTCCCCTTGCTCACCAACCCACCCATTCCTGTTTCCTGGTCCTGGCATTCCCCTACACTAGGGCATAGAGCCTTCACGGGACCAAGGGCCTCTTCTCCCATTGATGACTGACTCTGCTACATATGCAGCTGGAGCCATGGGGTCCTCCATGTGTACTCTTTGGTTGGTGGTTTAGTCCCTTGGAGCTCTGGGGGTCTTAGTTAGTTCATATTGTTGTCCCTCCTGTGGGGTTGCAAACCCCTTCAGCTCCTTCAGTCTTTTCTCTAGCTCCTTCACTGGGGACCCTGTGCTCAGTCCAATTGATGGCTGTGAGCATCCACCTCTGTATTTGTCAGGCACTGGAAGAGCCTCTCAGGAGACAGCTATATCAGGCTCCTGTCTGCAAGCACTTGTTGGCATCCACAATAGTGTCTGGGTTTGGTGATTGTATATGGAATGGATCCCCAGGTGGGGCAGTCTGTGGATGGTCTTTCCTTCAGTCTCTGTTCCACCGAGAGCCTGAAAATCATGGTTTTTGTTGTTGTTGTTTGTTTTGTTTTTTGAGACAGGGTTTCTCTGTGTAGCCCTGGCTGTCCTGGAACTTACTCTGTAGACCAGGCTGGCCTCGAACTCAGAAATCCCCCTGCTTTTGCCTCCCAAGTGCTGGGATTAAAGGCATGTGCCCCCACTGCTTGGCTGAAAATAATGTTTTAAGGCAGATAGTGAGACTTAACAGTTTTCTCTATTGGTAGTGAGAGGAGAATCTGATGCCACAGAATTGGCAAGTTTGGGGTATTTTCCCTTTAAAAGAATTCATCTCTCAGTGTACTTAAATGCAGTTTTTCTCCTCCCAAACCAGCTTTTGTTTGTTTTTGTTTTTGCTGTTGCCTCTTTGACTTGGTCACTAACTTCTTCCACTCGCTGGGCCAACAATGATGGAGTTGCATTCGCTTCCCTCCCCCCAATGGCTGGGGATCTGGATCCTGGGACTCGCTCATCTGACCTTGCTTGCCTCACCAGCGACCCTTCCCTGCTGCTTCCCACTGAGGCCAAGACTCTGCCAACTCCAGCCTGGCAGGAAGCCTCTGCCTCTCAACCTTCACTTTCAAGTCTGTTTTCCCCTTTTAACCTGCTGAAAAAAAAAATGTGTTGCCAGAATCGTCTTTCTCACATAAGGGTTGATCTTGGCCCCATCATTAGTAGACATTTCTGTGATTTAAGTCTTAAGGTCCTCAAAGTTCAACCTTGGTACCTGGGGTGGCATTAGTGGCCCATGGTGAGACCTTGAAGAAGTAGGGGATAATAGGGAGAGCCTGAGAAACCTGGTGATCAGGAAGGAGTGTGGGGGTCTCAGGTCATCCTCTGTTTTGTTTTTGTTTTTGCTTTTAATACCATGTGACATTGCGTGGGTCCCCAGGATTAACATTTGAGGATTGGAACCTCCAAAGTCATGGAGCTTTCCAAATGTTTTTTTCTTTACAAATGAATTATCTCATGAATTTCAGTGTGGTGACATCAAGCCAGTGGATCCCTGTGCCTCACGGTTCTCAGCCTTCCAACTGCTGCATCCCTTTAGTGCAGTTCCTCATGTCATGGTGATCCCCAAGCATAACATCATTTTCATTGTTACTTCTTAACTGTAATAATGAATATTACAATTTGATGGTCTTAGACAACTCATGTAAAAGGGTCTATGGACCCCCAAGTATGGTTGTAACCCACGGGTTGAGATCCAGTGTCGTAGATTGTACATTTTCTCATGAGATGAAACTATTATAGTTCCTACTTGAGGTTGCTATTTAATGTTGGAAATTAGACAGAACTTTCAAAATACCAATGTAAGAGATTTGTTGAAGGTTTTCATCTTTTGTTCATCCCCAAAACAACATGGTGTCAAAAGTTGTCGTGGCCACTGTGGTGATGGGAACCCGAGTCTGAACTAAGGAGGGATGTTGCTCAATCATTCTTGAGTTGGAGCTGAGTGTGGTCTGTTGACCATGTGAAGGACCGTGAAGGACCTGGCCCATGCCTTATATTTTCTTAGGTCAAGTTTGATGGACCCTGGGGCATATCATATTCTCTTTATGTGTGATACTTATAGAATCATAAAAAGAAATGGGCGTGAGAGCAGGCCAGCTGGGGGTCTGCAGGTGGCTCATGCCTTGGGGGCCCCTCCATCGCTTACTATAGTCTCAACTTTCAGCAGGCTCTCTTCTTCTCTGGCTAGGACCAGAGCTCTTGCAATAGTCTGGGTGGAAACCTCAAGTCAGTAGCCAGTCAGTGAATCTGTCTGCTGGGCTTCCAGGATAGGGGAGCATCTTGTTCCACTGGAAAATCGTAGGTCCCACCTGGAGACATCTCTTCATGAAGCCTCTTGTTAGACATAGCAACCTCGGCTCACCCTGTCCAGTGCTGAGCTCCAAGAATTCACCACAGGCTTTCTTATTGTCTCTAAAGTGTTCACCCCTGCAGAAAGGAAAGCTTATTTTATCTTTAATTAATTAATTCTGTAAAATCCCTGTCTTATGTGTGGCCTAGATCTAACAGATCCTGAACGAGGAGAGTGCTGTGATTTGTAGCCCCACTTCTGGAAATGGCCGTTCCTTCTCCAGGTCCCTTCTTACTGTTTGGGTTCTTGAGGCAGGGATCAAATGAGCCAGCTGTGGGCATGCTATTGCACTCAGAATTCAAGCATGGAGAGTTGGTGTTTGACAGACTAAGAATGAACAAGGGAGAGGCTGGCCAAGGTGTTTGAGCCAGACCTGTCAGTGTGCATTGCCAGACAGCCTGGGTCGCCATTGGAGGATGATCAGTGCACACCCACAGTGAGGAGAGCTTCAAAACAGATGCCTGGATTTCTCCCTGACATTGTGCAACCATTAGGCCACAATCAGGCCAGAAGCTCTGTGTTTAGCTGTCATCCCATGTTACTGCTTTTCAAGTAATTACTCAACAGACCCAATTAAATGTGTGCCAAAGCCAGGAATTCTTATTAAGGAGTAAACCTCGATTATTTAAAAATTTCCTTTAAAGAAGTTGGCCTTTGGCTGAAACTGAAAGCAAGTCATTATTATCCTAATAGAAATAAGTTTATTTCCTTTCCTAATTTCTCTGTATTGTTTTATTTATGTAATCTGAATATTAAAACCCAATCTATGTGAAATCCTTAGCAGGATGGTAGGTTGGTAAGGACATGTCTGTCTATAAACACACTTGCGTGTAAGCAATAAACACTTCTGTTTATTATGAGTTTATGCAGAGTGTATTTATAAAAGCACATACCATCTTATTCAGCAGACACGGAATTGCAACAATCAATAATGCTGAAATAAAGAGGAGACAGGATGGAGAAGTGACTCAGCAGCTAAGAACACTTGCAGTTGCTTTCTGTCTGTCTTATCTTCTGTGGTGCTCCCCGAGGCCTGGGAGGATTGAGGCGGATGGCTTTTGTTCTACTTTTTAAATTTAATAGCTAAAATACTTTGGTGAAATTCCTACTTTGCTACTTTTTGAATGTTTATTATATAATTTACTTGGCCAGTGCCTTTTAGTGAAAAATTAAATTTACAATTTTTTTCACTATGTTTTTGTTTACTTGTATATTTGTACAGAGACATGTTGGTGTATTGGAGTATGTATGCATACTTTGTTGACTTTGATCTATCTATCTATCTATCTCTCTATCTGTCTGTCTGTCTATCTATCTATCTATCTATCTATCTATCTATCTATCTATCTATCTATCATCCATCAATCATCTATCAATCATCTATCCATCAATCTATCTACCTATTATCTGTCTGTCTGACTGTCTGTCTCCCTGTCTGTCTATCTTCATTATCATCATCTGTCTTCATCTATCTCCCTATCTATGTACCTACATATATACCTACTATTTATCTATTTTCTATCTAATATCTATCAGCTTTCTTCTATCACCCACTCTATCATCTATCTGTCTACTTCTGTATTATTTATGCATTTATCTACCATTCATTACCAGGTTGCTGTTCAGAAAGGCAGTACTGACTCATATTCCCATGAAGGATGTATGAAAGCCTATATTTTTACCTCATACACACAAAACCTAGATATAATTAATCTTCTTACTTATTGTCTGTTTGATGGGCAGAAAGGTAATTTCCTTATTCCGTTAACACAGATTTGGTAAGAAGCAAGACTTAGCATAATTTCCTGTGTCTGTGTCTACATTTTCTAAGTCTTCACAGACCTTTCTATGATTGTGCCATTTATCTCTACTGCCTTTTATATTTTATTCTTTAGGGTTCATCCCCAGTCCATGAAATTGCTTTAACTTTGGAAACAAGTTTTGTATGTGTATGCAAGTACATCTATGTCTTTACCAAAAGTTAGTGTTCTGAAAATGAAGTTCTGCTGAAGGGTATGCAATCAACTGAAGTAGTCTGTCTTAGATTCTATTAGAGAGGTGAAACATTATGAGGTTGTGAGAATCTACTATCCTTGTACCATCAGTAAACATTTCTGTCCAATCATTTCAGGTATTTAGCATTTGCACCTCAACTATCAATTGTATTTGCAGAGGAGCCAGAGAAGAGCCTTCAAACAGAAGTCTTGGTCGAATTCTAGTCTGCGAACACAGATTGGAAGGAAAACAGAACTACATCTTTATGTGCACCAAACTCTTGAGACTATTCATTATATTGTAACTGTAAACAACAAACCACTGATAGTTGGTGACCACAGCAAAAAACAATTTCTAGATCACCTTGCTGTTGTTAAAGATGCCTTGAAATATCCCTACTCTCCAGCTAGATTTTGTTATTTTATGAAGTGGAATATATGTTCCTCTACCCTTCTATTGAAAGCTTTAAATATTATGACAGTTTCATATCCATATAATTGTTCTTTGGTGTTTATGGAGTCCTGTGGCTTGAGTTTTGTTTTCCTACAGCGTTGAACATAGAGCCCAGGACCTTATGCATGTTTAATGTCTTAGATGCCTTTCTATTGCTGTGAAGAGACACTATGATGGAGGCAACTTGTAAAAGAAAGCATTTAAATTGGGGCCTTGCTTCAGGTTTTAGAGGGTGAGTCCATGCCCAACATGGTGGGCAGCATAGCATGTCTCTGGAGTAGGAGCTGAGAGCTTATATCTTGTTTGCAAGTTGGAGAGGCATTGGAGACACTGGAGAGGGGGGAAGGGGGGTAAAAGGGGAGAGAAGAGTAGGTCTCTCCAGCACTTCCTCCCAACAATTGCACACTCCATAAATCTTTCCAAAACAGTTCTGCCTACTAGGAACCGAGTGTTCAAATACATTAGCCTATGGGGAGCCATTTTTTCTATACTACCACACCAGGCAAGCATTTTAGCATAACTTCCCCTCTTTGCTCTTTGCTTTAGAGATTTAAAGGAATTATTTTGAAAAGGTACCTTGAGTTTTCATCTGATGCTGACAGCACCTGAGGTGTCTGCTGGTCAATTCCTCCCCTGGAGATGGTGATAACATTTCCTGAAGATTCTATGTTCCTTGCTGAGATGCTGGGGTTCCCTTGCTTCCTCTTGTGGTATCCTTCTTCCACAGTCCCATCTCTTCTGCTTTCTAGGACCCCTGTTCCATGAGACTAGAAGCCTTGCCTGGAAGTTTCTTAGAATTCTCTCAAATGTTATATCGAGAATATTAGCATCCACCGTGTTCCACATTAAATAAAATTTTATTATAACTATTTGAGAGAATTATTATAATTGTGTTTTCAAATCCTTGGTTATGGGAAACTAATATAATTTACAACTGGCTGCAACTTCCTGACAACCATTGAGCTTACTCAGGGATTTTTGCAAAGTGGAGGAATCCAACATGCAGATTGTTCTTTAAATGTGATGCAAGTTTCATGAGCACTAAATTTAACAATTAATGAAGTTGACATAATGATACGTTTTGTGTACATTTAATTAAGCATTTAGAAATAGCAGTTTTTGCAGTTTCCATATTTTGGGACCCCTTTAAAAAGTCTATTTTGTATTTTCTGATAGCTAGACCTTGTAAGGCACTGTGTCTTGGCTGCCTGATGGCATGAATACCCTCAGGGGTGAATTAATGGATTTCTCATAGATTTTGCTGAGAAATAGGAATTATGCATACTTGTGGAGAATGATGTAATCATTCAGTGCATATCACATATGTGGTGATCAGATCAGAGGAACGAACACTTTCCCCCTAAAGAAGATACTCCTGTGTGGGGCTGTTGTGTTCTTCTGCTCATTTTGATACACCTCATAGGACTTTGTAGAAAACAGTGTGGCCACCCTGCTATCAGAATCTAGAACTGAAATCTAGATAAAGAAATCTAGAATCCTGTCAACAGTCCCCAAATCTTGCTTTGTTCTGAGATTGAATTTTATAATTTTCACACATGAATGGGGACTTATGCTGTTTGTCTTTCTATGCCTGTCTTATTTCACTCAAGAATGTCTTCACTTCTATCGGCATTGTTAAAAAAGACTGGATTTCATTTTTTATTTTTTTGCTAAACATTATTCCATTACATATACACAGATGCACATGCATGTGCAAATGTAGAAATAGAAATGCATATGTATATATTTACATTCATTTAATATTTGTATTTCTGTACATCTCACATTATCCTTGTGTTGGTGAGCACCCTGGTTGATGGCATATCTTGAGTTTGTGAAGACTGCTGCACCAACACTGGATGCAGATATCTATCTGACATAGTTATTTTAACTCTCTTGACTATGCGGTCAGTGGTAAGACTTCAGGATCATAAGATAATTCTATTTCCAACCTGCAAACAGATCTTCTGTCTTAGTCAGGGTTTCTATTCCTGCACAAACATCATGACCAAGAAGCAGGTTGGGGAGGAAAGGGTTTATTCGGCTTACACTTCCATGCTGCTGTTCATCACCAAAGGAAGTCAGGACTGGAACTCAAACAGGTCAGAAAGCAGGAGCTGATGCAGAAGCCATGGAGGGATGTTCTTTACTGGCTTACCTCCCCTGGCTTGCTCAGCCTACTCTCTTATAGAACCCAAGACTACCAGCCCAGGGATGGTCCTACCCACAAGGGGCCTTTCCCCCTTGATCACTAATTGAGAAAATGCCTTACAGTTGGATCTCATGGAGGCATTTCCTCAACTGAAGTTCCTTTCTCTGTGATAACTCCAGCTGTGTCAAGTTGACACAAAAATAGGCAGTACATCTTCTTATATTTTCCATAACCGCTATATTGCTGCACATTCTTACCAATATTTTTTAACATCTGTTTTCTTTAGGACAGGGTCTTTGCAGGTTTTCTGCAGCAGGGTTGCTTTGCTCTCTTCATGCATGGTGATTCCCACCTCAGTCTCCCATATGCTTAGATTGCAGACCTATGGCATAGTACCGGGCCTCAAATTGCATTTTATATACTCATCTTTCTTATATATCATACCCTCCATCTGTTTTTTATAAATACAGCCTTGGTTTCCAGTGCCCTTGAGAAAACATTTTCCTGTGCCTGGAGCCTTGGATCCATGGTAGTAGAACCCACTGCCTTGGCCTTATAGCTAGTTCAGTTGTTACCTTCATGCAACACTGCTCCCTGGTGCTAGGGTCGATATTCACAGAAACCATCTGACCCTCCATCTTGCTATATTGTGCAGTTTCATCCTTTAGGCTACCTAGTCCCCTGGTCACTGTCTGGTCACCTCTACTTTCACAACCACAGGCACAGATTTTCCACCTCCTAGCTCAAGGCTTGTGGTAGAGTCTGAACTTGCTCTGCTATGTGTGTTTCTGCTTCTCCAAAAAGCATAGTCATTCTTCAAATATTAGCTTCTTGAGAGCAAGGGAATGATCTTTATACCCATCCCGACCCAATGTCGGTTTCTATTGCCAGCCTCCTCTGCTTTTGCCTACCTACTATATCTCTTCAGTGGTATTAGGCGTGCATCCACAACTTCCTGGTCTTTCAGGCCAGCTTCTGACTCCAGGGGGGGTTCTTTCTTTCCCTCATTCCTGTTTCCCATCCTAAGATGCCTCCTTACTTCTTTGCTTCACTTTTGTCTCCTGGACTAGTCTTCCCTGGCTCCTCTGGATGTCCTGGCTGTGGCAGTACTAGAGGTAAATAAGCTAGTAACTGGCATTATCAAGGGAGTGTCCATGGTCACATGTAATTCTAGCACCAAAGCTAAACATTTTACATCCATTGTAACAGTTACTTCTTTGTTGCAGATACTCGTGTTCTCTTAGTTGTAAAAGGAAACAAAACAGAAGATAGAGTAAAGTAGGCTACCTAGTATAGTTTAAAAACAGTACAGGTGGTAAGTTATTTAATTCTCTACAACTTACATAAGAATGCTGCTCAGATTATCAATGATTTGACCGAGGATACGTTTTTCTTTGTGTGCAGACAAAGGCAGTTGTAATTTGTTGTTGTTGTCTTGTTTTTGTTTTTGTTTTTGTTTTTAAATCACAAACTCTACTTACAGTTTATTTGTGGTGGTGATGTTTGAACTTGAATTTGAGATTTTCTCTTTCATGGCTAGTGATAAGAGTGTTGCTCTCACTAAAGGGGTCTGCAACCCTATAGTTGGAACAACATGATGAACTAACCAGTACCCCGGAGCTCTTGACTCTAGCTGCATATGTATCAAAAGATGGCCTAGTCGGCCATCACTGGAAAGAGAGGCCCATTGGACTTGCAAACTTTATATGCCTCAGTACAGGGGAATGCCAGGGCCAAAAAGTGGGAGTGGGTGGGTCGGGGAGTGGGTGGGAGGGTATGGGGGACTTTTGGGATAGCATTGGAAATGTAAATGAGGAAAATACCTAATAAAAAGTATATAAAAAAAGAGAGTGTTGCTCTCCTGCTGTGCTGGACAGCAGTGAGCTGGTAGTATCAAAGGCTTAAGGACTGATGGCGTGCCCAGGGTGTGCTGTGCTGAGGATCCACTGTTTCCAAGGGTGCTCTGTAAAGCTCTGTAATGCAATGGGTAGGGCTATTAATTGCATTATAAATTCAGCACAACTAATGCACCATGTGTATGTAGGGCTATTAGCCCATAGCAAGGTGAGCAGCCTATGTGTATATGATTGGACCTTCCCTCAATTTCACTTCCTCTGCTGGATACCTATCTCATTCATCTGTCTGTGTGGCCTCTGGCCTCTGGGGAAACGGCCTGGTTGGCGCTGACAGCTGGTGACTAGAACCAGTGAGACTTCTTGGCTCTTTGCCCAAGTCCTCTGCCTTATCCCTTTCTCTCTTGGTCTTCTTCAGTCACTACACTGATCCCTATCACCACCCTACTGACTTTCAGGTGTCCCTCCTGCTTCCAGAGCTATGTATGCAAATGCTTCATGATCTCTCTGTTTGGAAGTTCCATAGTATGATATACACCTAACGGAAGCTAAACCTGTGCTCTGAATTTCTAGTCTTGGTAACTAGGTGCCCTCACAGACACTGTGGTAACTGGGTGCCCTCACAGACACTGTAGAGTTCACACATATTTTCATTTTATAAGTTAGTCCTGTCCATTCTGATAGCTTCTCTGAACCATTTTATTTAAAAAAAACTATTTGAGATTTTTTTATTGGATATTTTATTTATTTACATTTCAAATGTTTTCTCCTTTCCTGGTTTCCCCTCCAGAAACCTCCTATCCCATTCATATATTTTTATCATAGTCATTTTCATTCTTCTCCAAAACTCTTCCCAGATCTACCTCTACTTCCCATCACCCCCAAAAGTTCATGCATTCTTTTTCCCCACTTTGGAAAAAAATTCTAATTTTTGTTACTCATTTATTCCTGGAACATTACCAACAGGGGCCACGCTCACCTCCTCCTCCCCCTTGAACTATTAACTGTCCTTAGCTGCTTATTCAGGAACTGGAGCATGGGAACTCATTCCTCCTCCATGTTACAGAGTCGAATGTTGGTTCTATTGCCTTGTTCCTGATTGTGATGAATAATTTTGATTGTTAACTGGATTAAGAAATGTCAAAGAGATGAGTGAAGTATACCTCTGGCCGTGCCCCTGAGGGAATTTCCATACACAGTTTAATCAGAAGGGCTCTGATCTAATGAATAGATCCGTCCATGATAGATTCATAATGTTGAGAGGTGAAGAGTGAAGGGTTGGATCTGCATGGAGGAAGGGGGCAAGGGGGCCATGTCCACACAGGGCTGTATCTTGTTTCCATCCCTTTCTATAGGCCCCTCGTCTGCCAAGAAGCAAAGGACTCCCTTCGTCACTCCTACCAACTAACTCATGATGCTCTGCCTAAGTACACGGAGCCAAGGGACCACGGACTGAACTCTGAGACACTCAGTTCGGATAAATAACTCACCACATTAAGTTTTTATTTTCCTCCTAGGTGTTTTGTCAAGAACAAGAACTTCTTCTCCTAATTCTTTTTGCTTCATTCCTACGCACCTCACAGCTGTCTAAATTGCAAAAGCCATCACTCCATGGGCTTCATCTTGCTTCAGCCATTTTCCCTTGTCTGGCTGACCCACCTCTCTATAGCTTACAGTGTATTATTTGCATCTGTGTCTTTTGTTTTACTCTGACCCCCAATGGCTCAGGAGGAACCATCCTGCCTTTCATATTTGTGTTGCCTTCTTCACAGCTGCTATTGACAAATACTCACCAAGTAAATGTTGTTCTCAACATTTCAATAATTTCCTGCTGACTGATGTAGAAAGAACAATTCTAAGAATAGAGAGGTTCTGGGTCATGGCCACATTGAGAGAAAGCGCCTGACCTCAGTAGGTGGAAGTTGCTCTTCCTTCATCATGGTTGGTGTTTGGTACTCTGCAGCAGGTCACCCTTGCCCCACCTCATTCATGATTTTTTTTCCTTTTTTTTTTTTTTACTAGTGGGATGTTTGCAGCAGGCCAGCCAAAGTCAGAGAATCACAATCAGTTTTTAAACTATCCTCATATGTTTTCTTGACTTAGCCAAGTTCAGTGCTATGTGAGGACCATTTCATGCACTGAGCATCAAGTTTTGCAAATTGTGTGATTATGGGCTGTGGGGAGGTCTCTCCTCTGTGAATAGAGGCAGAAAAGTGGGTACAACAGAAGCCAGGTTTTCCAGTGAGCTGACTCCCAGAAGCTACCTCTCAACCATTTTATCTTCTTTCTAACTCACAACCTAAATTTAAGTAATGATATTTTTTTTAAAGACCATAACTAACATCTGAAGATGGCCTGTTCTGGGTTGGTATCTCTTTCAAATAACTGGCTGTTATGCTTATGCAGGGCAAAAATAAATATTGAGCCATTTGGATGGAAATCTTTATGAAATGTGTAAGGACAATGTCTTGTTCTCACTAATCAGAAGATACCAATTTTCTAGCCTGTCTGAATAAGGTCATCTCTTTTGCTTCTTATCTAACAAGCATTTATTAAACTCCAGATAAGCACCAGATACAGTGTGTATTTGTTATCTTCATTTTCAGATTCATCACCACCAAGCTCACTCATACAACTCAGTTATTTTGCTGTTGTCTTTTAAATTTGTAGTTTTGAGTGATGATAGGTTAGAATTTGTACATAGGCCATCAGATCTGATGAGAAATTCAGGTTGTCCCCAGCTTGGTCAGATAAATGCTGAATCACCATGTCGGAGTGATTCTTTTAGTCAACTACCTATGGGAGTCCTTCCAAGAAAATGAAGAATTTTTGGTCTTCAAAAACCAAACTCTGTAATCTTTAAGTTACAATGGTTTCTGATTTTGTTGTACTGTATGAAATAAAAATCATGTAGTGTGTGTGTGTGTGTGTGTGTGTGTGTGTGTGTGTGTGTGTATGTGTACAAGTGTATAGAGTCTGGAGTATTTGTTAATCACTATTACTAGATTAGTGAGTCCTGGTCTCTTGCTATATATATCACCTTGGCCAGGCTAGCCAGTAAAGCCATGTATCCTCCTGTCTTTTTCGCCTGAGTGCTGCGATGGCAGTACATGCTGCCTGGTGCTTTTAGAGGGAGACTTTAGTGCCATTTGGTAGGAGGAGGCTGGGATCCTAAACTTTGCCTTACAGTGTGCAGTACAATATTTCACAAGTGAAAATTTTCCCATCCAAAGAGCTCAAAGTATATCTGCTGAAAAAAATTCACTTCCATGTTCATTATCTAATTGATGATGCAAATGCTGATTTCCAGCAGAGTGCTACATTCTATCCTAGGCCCCAGTGCAACTGTATGCAGGGTTCTCTTGCAGCTACAGGCAGGGTCCTCTTGCAGCTACAGGCAGGGTTCTCTTGCAGCTACAGGCAGGGTTCTCTTACAGCTACTGGCAGGGTTCCCTTCCTCCTCTGTAAACTTTGTACTTGTGTGATTCTTATACTTTTAGGGGTTGATTTGGGTGTTTATTGTGATCTGCTTTCTGTACAAATTTGTCTACTTTATAAATTCTGTGTCTGAGGGTTACTTGGACCTATAGCATCTGACTGTCTGCACATCTGAGAAATAAAAGTGGAAAAACCCTGAAGACCAGATACCACATGTACGAGCTCCTGAACTTAAAATTTATTGCTATGTTCCTAACATGATAAACAGCAGTAATATTTTGTAAAGTTAGCTCTTAATTTATTATTTAAATACACCGGAGGCTCCCAATGTCTGAAATATGAACATCTGGGATTCTTATTAAAGATTAAATTAGTAATTGTTACATTATAAATTTTTGAGCATAGCATTATTTAAGTAAGTGCATTGAACAACTGAAAATAAGGGAATGTCAGAATTTTATGTTATAGTTTCTCAGTAAGAATACTGTATTTTATTACTCCAAATTATTACTCTAAAATTTGTGAAGTCAGCCTCCGTTTATTGCTAAGTATATTATGGCAATTAAATGTGTATTTCATTTAAAATTTTATGATAGTTCTGGAAACTTTTATGCAAACTGATACTTGCCTTAAAGAGTAATCTTATTAGTCTATATTAGTAACAAAAGATAGTAGGTTTCACTGTGGCATTTCATATGAGAGTATAATATACTAGGGTCATAAGTCTTTGGGTCTTGTGCATTGGCCTTTCTGCTCATTCTCTATTCTTTTCCTGATATCAAATATCTTGCTCTAAACTTCCCACCTCAATGTAGCGTGTTCCCTACTGAAATCATCTTACACAGATATATTTCCCCTTTGCTTCTAGTGCTACCTACTGAGTGTCACTAGGTTTCAGATGAAAGAATTGTAACATTACCAGTTTCCTTCTCTTAGATATGCAAGCCTAGAACCAAAGTTTACCATTGTTAGCCACTGCAAAGTGTTCTGTGTCCTAGCACAATGAGACCTTTATAAGAACCGTGTAACAATCAATCATTTTACTTGCCCTGCCACATGCTTCTCTACTCCTGGGGATCCTGCCTGGAATATATAGAGTCCTCTCAATGGCAGCAATCAGTATACACTTCTACCTACAGTGATTATTCTCTTGTTACTTCATGGAATTCATAAGATGTTCATTGCATGCGATCATGTCTGCCCTCCAACAGAAGCAATATTTGGTTTCCTTGACAACCAAATACAAGAATAGGCCATGGGTTTTTGTAGCAGTCTGCAGTCCCTTCTTACCAAAGAACCGACAAGAACTCTTTACCAGAAACTCTTAGGGAAATTGCCTCTGAACTGATCTCATCAACTACTGCTCTGTAATTTCCATGCTCTTTAAAAATGTAAACCAATTTTGAATATCCATTACATACTGGAGATTTTATCAGTAATTTGATCTTGGTTTGGTCCTGTACAAAGTATGTTTTAATATTCCCTCTATGTATTTTGTATTTTAGCATCTTTCCTAAGGCCAGTGATGATAGGACCATTGAAAAGCTTTTCTGAAAGTAAGAGCCTCATTCTCTTTGGGACCCAAATGTAAAATAAATATTATTTCGATTGCAGCACAAGGAAACTTTCCCCAGGACATAGCAACTTGGGGGCATTGCAGCTTAAGTGAACTTCTTGTCTATACATGGACAATGTCCCAAGAACCACCTACCCCAGATCCTGGCTCTGGCTTTTAATCTCATATTTCAGCTCTCAATGTTCAGCTAGAAGATGCTTGTTAGTTTAAAAGGAAACACTGTTCTGATTCAATAAACACCAGGCAGATTCCTTTTCTCTTTGCAGAAATCTTGGCAGACCCCAGCATGTCCATTACACAGATCTTATTGTGGCCATCTATGATTCTGCTTGACTTGTTCCAGCTCACCTTCCCTTTGGTTTACAAATACCTAGTTGCACAACCTACATTTGGATATGTGGCCCCTATGTCCATGGCTGACCATAGCTCACGTCTTCTGACCTTGCTTATATAGCTACTCCCATCTTCTCTGCTTGCAGGCCCTGGTTATTTGGAGTCTGGTTGCTTTTTAGTCTCAACAGGCAACCAAGCCCTTTATAAAACTTGAATGTCTTTCTAATAGTAGAGTCTCTGTCATTTTCATACTCATAACATCTTGTTTTTGCCTGGTTCTTCCTGGCTATACCTAATTGCTGACATGTACCTCCAGGGTGTCGTTTCCTTGAAGATTCACTGTGTCTCTCTTGGTAATTCATGGAATAGCATGTAAGTTTATGTGAAGAATCAAGAAACATTTGTTGGAAGAATGGCAGTCATTGAGTTAACAACAACAACAAAAAGTCCTCATTAAAGCAAATGATTCCTTGCTAGCTTAGACACATTCGAAGCTTGCCTTTCACAAGTCATATTTCTTCGGCGGCATCCCACCTACTGTCGCTCTCTAGGATTCTTATACATGTCATCCTTAATGCTATCTGATAGTGCCTAGGGCTTCACCAAGAGCAGAGAATCTCTTTTGCCCATCTCTGAAATTGCCTTGACACAGCCTGTAATAGCTTGTGACTGCCCAGTGAGTATGAATGTTTCTGTATTCAGCTACTTGTTAAGGGGCCTTAGAACAACTCTAGTTAGTTCTGCAGAATATACGGGATTCGTTTTGAAGCATAGATTATTCACATAAGTCACGTGAATCAGCATCCCGACTAGGCATTCACTGAAAATTAGATGTACTTACACTCTCCCTGGCAATGCTTTTAAAATGTAAGACAAGATGGAATTTCAAGATATTTTCAGCTGGAGATAAAATTCACTAGAATCTTGATTTTTATAAAAACAATGGAAAACTAAATGAGAGACTTAAGAACAGGTCTCTTTTCACCGCTCACCACAGGCCCTCAGGTTTTCTCTCTAAGAAGATTATTTCAACGATCTATAGCGATGAGAGATGGCTCTACAGTTGAGATGTACTAGTGCCTTCAACTGCCTGTAACTCTGGCTCTAGGGGGATTTGAGATTTCTAGACTTTGTATCTCTTCAGGCATCTTCAAACAAACACACAGGTGCACACACACACACACACACACACACACACACACACACACACGTGCGTAAAATAATCTATAACACCAGCAAAAAAGAGATGACCTCAGGCTTCCTATTAATATTGTTAGCTACTTCAACTATATGGAAGTATGAAGATTTTTAATTAATTAATTAATTAATTAATTTTATGGGAAGGTTAAAAGCAAAGAGGCTACACTCAGCCTATGTCTGCAATGTATCCCTGGATCCAATGTCTGGATTCTTCTTGCTTCCATAGCTGAGGCCTTTGAGGCCTGTGGTATTCATAACCCAACACACAGGCAGGTAAACTGGCTTCAGTAGTGCTGCTTCAGGGCTGAAACTCAGAAAATATTGTTTCCTCATCTGTTCCCTCCCATTGTGGGTTGTGGCCTCACAGCCCTGCCTTTAGTCTTGGACCCTGAACACTAAGTACCTTGTGCCAGTTGAATGGTTCAGTGCCTGTCTCCTCTGTTAATCATCCACTGCATTTTGCTGAGTGATGCAGTATGCTTAAGGTCCATTCATGTATAGTGTATGTCATAAACTCCTTTCTCCAGACTAGATATATCATTACATGGGTTCATTCTTCTAGCTATGTGCTCCCAGATGCCTTCCACATTTCAGTTACTATGAATAAAACTGTTACATACAGGCCTGCCCTGGTCTCTAACTCCTCAAGGCTTGCTCTGAGTCCTTTAAATTAAGCAGGTGCAGGGTAGTATTTCTGGGTGCTAGGGTCTTTATTTTGAGTGCTTTGAGAAGTTTTACTGTACTACCTGCACTGTGTCATATTTCCAGCAAAACACAGGAATCCAAATATTTCTCCATCTTTGAAAATGCAATTTTTGCTTATTTAAAAAAGGAGCAATGCTAATGAGTTTGTAGTTTTGAGTTGTATTTTTCTGATGATTAGCATATAGGGTAATTATACATCTCCTTCACAGAACAGCTATTCATGTGTCTTTTTTTTTTTTTTTTTAAATATTTTTATTACATAATTTCCTCAATTACATTTCCAATACTATCCCAAAAGTCCCCCATAGCGCCCCCCACTTCCCTACCCACCCATTCCCATTCTTTTGGCCCTGGCATTCCCCTATATTGGGGCATATAAAGTTTGCAAGTCCAATGGGCCTCTCTTTCCATTGATGGCCGACTAGGCCATCTTTCGATACATAAGCAGCTAGAGACAAGAGCTCCAGGGTTCCGGTTAGTACATCATGTTGTTCCAACAATAGGGTTGCAGATCCCTTTAGCTCCTTGGGTACTTTCTCTAGCTTCTCCATTGGGAGCCCTGTGATACATCCAATAGCTGACTGTGAACATCCACTCCTGTGTTTGCTAGGCCCCGGCATCGTCTCACAAGAGACAGCTATATTTGGGTCCTTTCAGCAAGATCTTGCTAGTGTATGCAATGGTGTCAGCGTTTAGAAGCTGATTATGGGACGGATCCCTGGATACAGCAGTCTCTAAATGGACCATCCTTTCATCACAGCTACGAACTTTGTCTCTGTAGCTCCTTCCCTGGGTGTTTTGTTCCCAATTCTAAGAAGGTGCACAGTGTCCACACTTTGGTCTTCATTCTTCTTGAGTTTCATGCGTTTAGCAAATTGTATCTTATATCTTGGGTATCCTAAGTTTTGGGCTAATATCCACTTATCAATGAATACATATTGTGTGAGTTCTTTTGTGATTGTGTTACTTCACTCAAGATGATGCCCTCCAGGTCCATCCATTTGGCTAGGAATTTCATAAATTCATTCTTTTTAATAGCTGAGTAGTACTCCATTGTGTAAATGTACCATAATTTCTGTATCCATTCCTCTGTTGAGGGACATCTGGGTTCTTTCCAGCTTCTGGCTATTATAAATAGGGCTGCTATGAACATAGTGGAGCATGTGTCCTTCTTACCGGTTGGGACATCTTCTGGATATATGCCCAGGAGAGGTATTGCTGGATCCTCCGGTAGTACTATGTCCAATTTTCTGAGGAACCGCCAGACTGATTTCCAGAGTGGTTGTACAAGCTTGCAATCCCACCAACAATGGAGGAGTGTTCCTCTTTCTCCACATCCTCGCCAGCATCTGCTGTCACCTGAATTTTTGATCTTAGCCATTCTGACTGGTGTGAGGTGGAATCTCAGGGTTGTTTTGATTTGCATTTCCCTGATGATTAAGGATGTTGAACATTTTTTCAGGTGCTTCTCTGCCATTCGGTATTCCTCAGGTGAGAATTCTTTGTTCAGTTCTGAGCCCCATTTTTTAATGGGGTTATTTGACTTTCTGGAGTCCACCTTCTTGAGTTCTTTATATATATTGGATATTAGTCCCTTATCTGATTTAGGATAGGTGAAGATCCTTTCCCAATCTGTTGGTGGTTTTTTTGTCTTATTGATGGTGTCTTTAGCCTTGCAGAAGCTTTGTAGTTTCATGAGGTCCCACTTGTCAATTCTCGATCTTACAGCACAAGCCATTACTGTTCTATTCAGGAATTTTTCCCCTGTGCCCATATCTTCAAGGCTTTTCCCCACTTTCTCCTCTATAAGTTTCAGTGTCTCTGGTTTTATGTGAAGTTCCTTGATCCACTTAGACTTGACCTTAGTACAAGGAGATAGGAATGGATCGATTCGCATTCTTCTACATGTTAACAACCAGTTGTGCCAGCACCATTTGTTGAAAATGCTGTCTTTCTTCCACTGGATGTTTTTAGCTCCCTTGTCGAAGATCAAGTGACCATAGGTGTGTGGGTTCATTTCTGGGTCTTCAATTCTATTCCATTGGTCTATTTGTCTGTCACTATACCAGTACCATGCAGTTTTTATCACAATTGCTCTGTAGTAGAGCTTTAGGTCCGGCATGGTGATTCCACCAGAGGTTCTTTTATCCTTGAGAAGAGTTTTTGCTATCCTAGGTTTTTTGTTATTCCAGATGAATTTGCAGATTGCACTTTCTAATTCGTTGAAGAATTGATTTGGAATTTTGATGGGGATTGCATTGAATCTGTAGATTGCTTTTGGCAAGATAGCCATTTTTACAATGTTGATCCTGCCAATCCATGAGCATGGGAGATCTTTCCATCTTCTGAGATCTTCTATAATTTCTTTCTTCAGAGACTTGAAGTTTTTATTATACAGATCTTTCACTTCCTTAGTTAGAGTCACGCCAAGATATTTTATATTATTTGTGACTATTGAGAAGGGTGTTGTTTCCCTAATTTCTTTCTCAGCCTGTTTATTCTTTGTGTAGAGAAAGGCCATTGATTTGTTTGAGTTAATTTTATATCCAGCTACTTCACCGAAGCTGTTTATCAGGCTTAGGAGTTCTCTGGTGGAATTTTTAGGGTCACTTATATATACTATCATATCATCTGCAAAAAGTGATATTTTGACTTCCTCTTTTCCAATTTGTATCCCTTTGATCTCCTTTTGTTGTCGAATTGCTCTGGCTAGGACTTCAAGTACAATGTTGAATAGGTATGGAGAAAGTGGACAGCCTTGTCTAGTCCCTGATTTTAGAGGGATTGCTTCAAGCTTCTCACCATTTACTTTGATGTTGGCTACTGGTTTGCTGTAGATTGCTTTTATCATGTTTAGGTATGGGCCTTGAATTCCTGATCTTTCCAAGACTTTTATCATGAATGGGTGTTGGATCTTGTCAAATGCTTTTTCCGCATCTAAGGAGATGACCATGTGGTTTTTATCTTTGAGTTTGTTTATATACTGGATTACGTTGATGGATTTCCGTATATTGAACCATCCCTGCATCCCTGGGATGAAACCTACTTGGTCAGGATGGATGATTGTTTTGATGTGTTCTTGGATTCGGTTAGCAAGAACTTTATTGAGGATTTTTGCATCAATATTCATAAGGGATATTGGTCTGAAGTTTTCTATCTTTGTTGGGTCTTTTTGTGGTTTAGGTATCAGAGTAATTGTGGCTTCATAGAATGAGTTGGGTAGAGTACCTTCTGTTTCTATTTTGTGGAATAGTTTGTGAAGAACTGGGATTAGATCTTCTTTGAAGGTCTGATAGAACTCTGCACTAAACCCATCTGGTCCTGGGCTTTTTTTAGTTGGGAGACTATTAATGACTGCTTCTATTTCTTTGGGGGATATAGGGCTGTTTAGATCATTAACCTGATCTTGATTCAACTTTGGTACCTGGTATCTGTCTAGGAACTTGTCCATTTCATCCAGGTTCGCCAGTTTTGTTGAGTATAGCCTTTGGTAGAAGGATCTGATGGTGTTTTGGATGTCTTCAGGATCTGTTGTTATGTCTCCTTTTTCATTTCTGATTTTGTTAATTAGGATGCTTTCCCTGTGCCCTCTAGTGAGTCTGGCTAAGGGTTTATCTATCTTGTTGATTTTCTCAAAGAACCAGCTCCTTGATTGGTTGATTCTTTGAATAGTTTTTCTTGTTTCTACTTGGTTGATTTCACCCCTGAGTTTGATTATTTCCTGCCGTCTACTCCTCTTGGGTGAATTTGCTTCCTTTTGTTCTAGTGCTTTTAGGTGTGTTGTCAAGCTGCTAATGTGTGCTCTCTCTAGTTTCCTTTTGGAGGCACTCAGAGCTATGAGTTTTCCTCTTAAAAATGCTTTCATTGCGTCCCATAAGTTTGGGTATGTTGTGGCTTCATTTTCATTGAACTCTAAAAAGTCCTTAATTTCTTTCTTTATTCCTTCCTTGACCAAGGTATCATTGAGAAGAGTGTTGTTCAGTTTCCACGTGAAGGTTGGCTTTCTATTATTTATTTTGTTATTGAAGATCAGCCTTAGTCCATGGTGATCTGATAGGATGCATGGGACAATTTCAATATTTTTATATCTGTTGAGGCCTGTTTTGTGACCAATTATGTGGTCAATTTTGGAGAAGGTACCATGAGGTGCTGAGAAGAAGGTATATCCTTTTGTTTTAGGATAGAATGTTCTGTAGATATCTGCCAGATCCATTTGATTCATAATTTCTCTTAGTTTCACTGTGTCCCTGTTTAGTTTCTGTTTCCATGATCTGTCCATTGGTGAAAGTGGTGTGTTGAAGTCTCCCACTATTATTGTATGAGGTGCAATGTGTGCTTTGAGATTTACTAAAGTTTCTTTAATGAATGTGGCTGCCTTTGTATTTGGAGCATAGATATTCAGGATTGATAGTTCCTCTTGGAGGATTTTACCTTTGATGAGTATGAAGTGTCCCTCCCTGTCTTTTTTAATGACTTTGGGTTGGAAGTCAATCTTATCAGATATTAGAATGGCTACTCCAGCTTGTTTCTTCATGCCATTTGCTTGGAGAATTGTTTTCCAGCCTTTCATTCTGAGGTAGTGTCTATCCTTTTCTCTGAGATGAGTTTCCTGTAAGCAGCAAAATGTTGGGTCTTGTTTGTGTAGCCAGTTTGTTAGTCTATGTCTTTTTATCGGGGAGTTGAGTCCATTGATATTAAGAGATATTAAGGAAAAGAAATTGGTGTTTCCTGTTATTTTTGATGTTAAAGTTGGCATTTTGTTCTTGTGGCTGTCTTCTTTTAGGTTTGTTGAGGGATTACCTTCTTGTTGTTTCTAGGGCGTGGTTCCTGTCCTTGTATTGGTTTTTTTCTGTTATTATCCTTTGAAGGGCTGGATTCGTGGAGAGATAATGTGTGAATTTGGTTTTGTCGTGGAATACTTTGGTTTCTCCATCTATGTTAATTGAGAGTTTGGCTGGGTATAGTAGCCTGGGCTGGAATTTGTGTTCTTTTAGTGTCTGTATAACATCTGTCCAGGATCTTCTGGCTTTCATAGTCTCTGGTGAAAAATCTGGTGTAATTCTGATAGGCTTGCCTTTATATGTTACTTGGCCTTTTTCTCTTACTGCTTTTAGTATTCTATCTTTATTTAGAGCATTTGTTGCTCTGATTATTATGTGTCGGGAGGTATTTCTTTTCTGATCCAGTCTATTTGGAGTTCTGTAGGCTTCTTGTATGTTCATGGGCATCTCTTTCTTTAGATTTGGGAAGTTTTCTTCTATAATTTTGTTGAAGATGTTTGCTGGTCCTTTGAGTTGAAAATCTTCATTCTCATCCACTCCTATTATCCGTAGGTTTGGTCTTCTCATTATGTCCTGTATTTCTTGGATGTTTTGAGTTAGGATCTTTTTGCATTTTCCATTTTCCTTGATTGTTGTGCCGATGTTCTCTATGGAATCTTCTGCACCTGAGATTCTCTCTTCCATCTCTTGTATTCTGTTGCTGATGCTTGCATCTATGGTTCCAGATTTCTTTCCTAGGGTTTCTATCTCCAGTGTTGCCTCATTTTGGGTTTTCTTTATTGTGTCTACTTCCCTTTTTAGGTCTAGTATGGTTTTGTTCATTTCCATCATCTGTTTGGATGTGTTTTCCTGTTTTTCTGTAAGGACTTCTACCTGTTTGATTATGTTATCATGTTTTTCTTTAAGGATTTGTAACTCTTTAGCAGTGTTCTCCTGCAATTCTTTAAGGGATTTTTGTGCTTCCTCTTTATTGTCTTCTTCCTTTTTAGCAGTGTTCTCCTGCATTTCTTTAAGTGTGTTATTAACGTCCTTCTTGAAGTCCTCTATCATCATCAGGAGATATGCTTTTAAATCCGTGTCTAGCTTTTCCGGTGTGTTGGGGTGCCCTGGACTGGGTGAAGTGGGGGTGCTGGGTTCTGATGATGGTGAGTGGTCTTGGTTTCTGTTAGTAAGATTATTACGTTTACCTTTCGCCATCTGGTAATCTCTGGGGTTAGTTGTTATCGTTGTCACTATTTAAAGATTGGAGCAGAAGCTGTGTTCCACTCACCAGCAGTCCCAAAATCCTGCGGCGGGGGTCGTGGGTAGCTGGCGGGTGTCAGGCAACCCTGCGCTCCCGCTACCCTGGCGCTGATCCGGCCGGGTGAGGCCTGTGGCCCTACTCAGGCTGGTTTCTGCTTCCCTAACTAATGCAGTCTCAGGTCCCGCGCAATTGGATTGGAGCAGAAGCTGTGCTCCCCTCACCAGAAGTCTTAAGATCCTGTGGCGGGTGTTGTGGGCAGTTGGCGAGTGTCAGCAGACCCTGCGCCCCAGCTGCTCAGGTGCTTTTCTGACCGGAAGAGGCTTGTGGCCCTGTGTGGGCCGGATTTCTCTCTCCCCAACCAGAGCAGTCTCAGGTCCCGCGTGATTGGACTGGAGCAGAAGCTGTGTTCCACTCACCAGCAGTCCCAAAATCCTGCGGCGGGGGTCGTGGGTAGCTGGCGGGTGTCAGGCAACCCTGCGCTCCCGCTACCCTGGCGCTGATCCGGCCGGGTGAGGCCTGTGGCCCTACTCAGGCCGGTTTCTGCTTCCCTAACTAATGCAGTCTCAGGTCCCGCGCAATTGGATTGGAGCAGAAGCTGTGTTCCACTCACCAGCAGTCCCAAAATCCTGCGGCGGGGGTCGTGGGTAGCTGGCGGGTGTCAGGCAACCCTGCGCTCCCGCTACCCAGGCGCTGATCCAGCCGGATGAGGCCTGTGGTCCTACTCAGGCCGGTTTCTGCTTCCCTAACTAATGCAGTCTCAGGTCCCGCGCAATTGGATTGGAGCAGAAGCTGTGCTCCCCTCACCAGAAGTCTTAAGATCCTGTGGCGGGTGTTGTGGGCAGTTGGCGAGTGTCAGCAGACCCTGCGCCCCAGCTGCTCAGGTGCTTTTCTGACCGGAAGAGGCTTGTCTTTCTGACCGGAAGAGGCTTGTCCATGTGTCTTTGCTGTCTGCTTTCCATCATCGTCTCTGTTTTTGACAGTTTCATGAATATATAGTCTATCGGAATTATGTTCACCCCATTACTTTCTGGGGCTCCCTTTCTGAAACTCTCTCCTCTCCTTGTCTTCATCATTCCTCAGTCATCATTAGAGAAAATTAGAGTCATCATTAGAGAAAATTACTCCTCCCAGTAACCACTGACAACCATTAGTTCTTTGGGAAAGGATGTACCAGACGGGCACCTCCTCTATCTGTGTAGGGCCCCATAGCTGCTGTATGTCCATGGTCCCAATGGCAATGCCATCTTTGGGTGGCAGCTTTTCACAATGCTCTTGTGAATCCTCAGGCTCCTAAATTCTTTCAGATCTGTCTTCCTCAATGTGCCCTGGGCTTGGGAGGGTTGAAGCATGATATAGATGTCATGTTTAAGGCTGTGGTCATCACGTCTCAGTACTTTAACCAAGTATAAGTCTCTGTATTATCTTTAGTCCTCTCCTAAAGAGAGTTCCTTGTCCCATGATTAGAATTGCACTGGCTGGTATAATGATATTAACATAAGTATTTAGAAGACAGCCAGAAACATGTTAATTCATGTAAATAGCAGTAGTATGTTCCTCCTTTGGGCCCACACCCTCCAGCCACATGCTTTAAAAAATTTATTGTGGGCACACATACAACACACTTGTGGAGGTTAGAGGAGAGTTGGGGGACTCTATTCTCTACTTTCACCATATGTGTCCTTTGGGGGTCCCATGTAAATCTTTGGGCTCAGCATCTAGCACTGAGCTATATTGCTGGCCATGGGCTCTTGACCAGATCTCTAGTACCAGATGCGTGTTCCTGCCTGTTGAGTGGATCCCAGAGCAAACCATAAGTCAACTTGTAATCCTCCAAATAGCCATATTATGACTGCCCCAGAGAGCATATCTTGCCCTCAGGTCTGTGAGATTGCTGATAAGGTTTCTTTCCTGGTGTTCTTCTTATCACTGTCCAACACTGGAGAAGAAGCAAGCGGGCAGGTTCTGAGAGAGGCCTCTGGCCAACAGCTCTTTAAGAGGCTATCCCATAAGCTACTGCATTCTTGAATAAATGCCTGTGACTTCTGGGATCTGCATTATCTACCCATGAAAGGTACTTCTGTCCCATGTTCTATCTTACTGTTAACACTTTTAACTATGATTTTTAGTTTATAAAATGGTGGGTTTGTATATGTCTTTATCATGATCCTGAGTTTCGGCAGGTCTTTACATTGCCCAATTCTTGTACCCAACCCTGTGTAAGCCTTTTCCTGCCTGTCTCATCTCACTTTCAGATTCCCTGTGGTTTTGTCTCTCCTTTAGTTCCCCTACCACCTCGTGGTTCCTTCCCTGCCCTTTGACCTCAATAGACACTCAATTTTAAATACAGGAATTTAAATATTTGAAACCAGGCTTCTTCACATAAAGAGAGCATATGATATTTGTCTCTCCAGGTCTGTGTTACATCACACAGTATGTTTTCTACTTCTGTCCATATTCCTGAAAACTTCAGAGTAAAACTTTATCTTATGGCTGAAGAGAATTCCATTGTGTCTATGTATTGAATCTTTGTTATCCATCAGTTGGTGGACGTATAACATGATTTCATTTTCTAGATATTGTCAACAGTGCCTCAGTGAACATTGATGTTCAGATATCTTCCCCCCCCTTTTCAAAATCTGCTTCTTTGCATTTTTTTTTTGCTCAAGTTCTTATATTGAGATTAAAAATTTCTACATCAGTCCTGTGCTGGCCTGACCGTACCACGTTAACCGTGACCCCAGCATTTCTCCAGTTGGAAATGGAGGTTGTTTTGCTTTTGTTTTAGTTTGTGGTATAATTTTTTAGAAAGAGCCCTGTTGGATTTTTGTGTTTGTCATAATTCACTAGTGATGCCTGTGGTTTCAGAACTTGTTACTGTCAGGAGATTGATATTTTCATACTTCTCTGACTCACTCTGTCTTTCCTTTGTCCACTGATTTGGATGTTCTGTCTGCACACCATCTCCCTCCTCTTGGTTGTGGCTCCCTGCTGTGTGGGTCCACAGTGTGCTCTCCTAAGTCTGTCCCCATAGAAACTGTCTGTGACTTCACTTTTCACTTGGCTTTCTGTAATTGGAAACAGAATATTTTTTCTTTAGTTTATGTGACTAAAATTTTGTCAAAATATCTTTTTAAATGTTCTTTTATTTTCCTTTTTGTTTGTTTGTTTATTTATCTATTTTACACTCCATATTTTATTTCCTCCCTGTCCACTCTCCTACTGTCCCACATCCCATACCTCATCCCTACCCCCTGTCTCCAGGAACATCACCCCAGCCCCCACCCAACCAGACCTCTGAACTCCCTGGGGCCTCCTGTCTCTTGAGGGTTAAGTGCATCTTCACTGACTGAAACCAGACCTGGCAGTCCTTTGCTGTATATGTGTTGGGGGCCTCATATCAACTGGTATGTGCTACATGGTTGGTGGTCCATTGTTTGAGAGATCCTGGGTGTCCAGGTTAATTGAGACTGCTGGTCTTCCTACAGGGTCACCCTGCTCCTCAGTTTCTTCCAGCTTTTCCCTAATTCAACCACAGGGGTCAGCAGCTTCTGTCCATTGGTTGGATGCAAATATCTGCATCTGACTCTTTTAGCTGGTTGTTGGGTCTTCCTGAGGGCCAGCAGAAAGAATGGAAGCAGGCAACCTCGAGAGGTAGGAGGTTGGGGGGACCCTCCAGAATGCACCAGAGACCTGGGAGGTGAGAGACTCTCAGTACTCAAAGTGGAGGACCTGTCAGTAGGGAGAGGGAACTTGTAGAGCCCACGTCCAGCAGGAAGACAGGGCATCAAGTGAGAGAGGGGGTTGCCATCCCATAGTCAAAACTCTGACCCATAATTGTTCCTGTCTGAAAGAACTGCAGGGATAGAAATGGAGAGGAGCCTGAGGAAAAGAAGGTCCAGCGACAGGCCCAAAGTGGGATCCAGCTCAAGGAGAGGTCCCAAGACCTGACACTATTACTGAGGCTATGGAGGGCTCACAAAAAGTGACCTAGCATGTCAAAATATCTTTAAAAAAATCAACTTTTAGTTTTATTGATCTCTCTCTGTCTCTCTGTCTCTCTGTCTCTTTCTCTCTCTCTCGTTTCTCTGCTGCAAGCTTTATTATTTACTGTCTTCTGCTAGCCTTGGATTGAGTTTGCACTTTTTCTAGTTCATTAAGTTGTAAATTTAGATTGTTTATCTGAGATCATTTTTTTCAGTGCAAAAATTTGTAAGTATGTATTTCTTTCTCCTTTTTAAGGCAACCCATCATTCTGGGTAGATTGTCATTCATTTATCTTCAAGCTTTATTTTTTTTTTCTAAATCATTTCTGATTCATTGTTGTTCAATTTTCACAGTTTTAGAAATATAATATTTTAATTAGTTCTTTGAAAATTTCGTATCTTATACAATGTATTTTGACCATAGTCACCCTTATTTATTCCTCTAAGTCCCATACAATCTTCATACAGGAATTTTTTTAGCAGTAAATTTTCATTGATTTATTTCCCTCTCCTTGGTATGTGGTATGTCTTATGATATGACTTTGTTTTTATTGTTGTTCATAATTGGATATTTGAGTGCAGTATCTTGCAACCTTAAAAATTCTGCCTTCCTCTCTGGAATGTGTTATTTAAGAATTTTCAATGTGCTTTTTTATTTTTGCTTGCTTTTTTGTTTTGTTACAAGCTACCCTTGTGCTAAAGATCAGGCTACATTATGTATTCAAGGCTTTCTAAGGTGTTTTCTGAGCCAGCCTATCACTTTGTGTATGTGTATGTATATGTGAGGAGGTGTGTATGTCTGTGTGTATGTGTGTGTGTGTGTGTGTGTGTGTGTGTGTGTGTGTGTGTGTGTGAGTGTGTGTGTATGCATGTGTGTGTCTGTTTGCTGAGTGTCTCAATCTCGGTCTGGATTCAAATGTGAGGATGGGCTGAAGGAGAAAGTGAGGGTCCCAGCCTGTAAACCCTGTAGAAGTCACCTGGCCACAGGTGAGTAATTTTGCAACAATGGGGAAACATTTAGCAACCACAGATGGCTAACTTCTGTGGCTATTCCTAGGATTAAAAGCAGCTGACAGTGGTGAATGCATAGATTGCTTAAATAGGAGGTAACTGAATTCCCTTTATTCTCTGTCTTTTGCAAACCTGTCCAAATACTGTGGAGTATAGTTTCTCATCATGGGACTGTCAATGAAAGAGGAATACCTGTTACTGGGATAAATTCTGCTGTTGAGTGACATGAACCTTGGTGTGTGGTGCCAGCCTTCCCCTGGAAGATGCAAACCGTCAGTGGACCCTAGAGTTCTGAACTAGTTACCATAGATAGGTAGATGACTCCAGAGCAGTTGTGAGATTGGCTGTAAACACATGAGGTGTCCCATTCCATTGGATCCCCAGAATCCTTCCTAGACATTTTTTTTCCATCCTGAACCAGATTTGTTTGCCCTTTCCTTAGAGACGTGCTTCCATGGGATTTTCTTAGATCTCTGTAAGAACTTTATTCCAGGCATGATCCTGTGTACACTCTGAGGTCTAAATTCTCTCAAATTGCATGTTGTTTTCTTAATACTCACGCCCTCTTTTCCAAGTGAGGGGTATGTTTACATCAGTTTGTCTCTAACAAAAGCATTTTAATATGTTTTGGTTACACTTAAAACTATTTTGATTAAGGTATAATTATATAAACCTCCTCTCTCAGGTCTTTCCATGTCCCCATTGCTCTTTCGCAAATTCACGGCCTCTTTTAGTCACTATTGATTGAGTGTGTGTGTGTAAATAAATATAAAACTACAACCTGCTGAGCCTGCTTTTAGGGCTAACCACTTGGCTTCTTTTTTTTTAAGGCTGGTACCCCTTGGTAATGTTAACCAGTTAGAGGGCTTGGCCCTGAGGAAGACTAATTTTTCCTCTCTAGGCAGTCCTTAATTGCCTGCAGATCTTCATCTGGGTGCAATAAGATTTCCATATCTACACTGGAATATGAACTTGAGTTTCGATTGTTCAGGTCTTGTTTGGGCAAACATGTTCTTGAAATTTCATGGGTATATCTTCCTTGTTATAGCTAGAAGAGGCAATGCCCCAGCAGTCCTACTGGTCCTCTGGCTCTTACAATCTGTTTCCTCTTCTCCAATGTTCCCTGAGCATTATATAAGCTCAGGAATTGCATCGCAGATATGTCTTTCCATTGGGAGTGGGTCTGCCCATGACCAGCTCTTGTCTGCCCTTCCATCAGCTGTAACTTTCTGTAGAGGACTCTTTTGCTGCAAACAGAATATTCTTTGATGAGGGATATGAGCCACACGTAACATATAAAGTGCAGTTAGGAATTACACTGTTTGGATAAAATGGCACTAGTAGGGTCTCCTCTAAGACACACAATCTCACTCACCAAGGGTAGTTGGGTAGGTTTACCGTACTAGGTCTGCTTTGCCTCCTGCTGAGAAATCTTTAAGCCCAATTACACAGGTCTGGCTATTGATAAAATATGTGTCACTATTATCCTTTGAGGCATGTGTGCCATGCTTGCTATGGTTGTGGTTTGTAGGTACAGCTGATAGATGAGGACTTTGGGTTGCATGTCTTCCCCTTAGGCATCATGTGCAGCACCTCCCAGGGGTGTGAAAACCAGTCCTCAGGGACTAAATGTGAGACCAGTTAGAATCCTCCTATTCCTGTGTTTGAAGTGTATAGTGTCCTCAGCAACAGAAACTTACCTTCAACCTTTGGGAGGCAACACTTGGCAAAAGCCTGCATTGCTTGGGGAGTCTTTTGGACTCTCTTGACCAAACTCAAGGTTTTTTGTTAGGGATTCTGTGAATCTTGGCAGAGGCCTTGTCATCACAAGCTGTATCACTTTATTTGAAGTACTTATTTATACATGTGTGTCTATGTACACATATATATATATAATTTATGTAAATATAAAATATGGTCCCTTTTATAGTACTATTTTTTCATCTTCCTTACTTTTCTTTCTGTATTGTCCTTCCCCTGGCTTTCCGCATTTCCCCTTCCATATCACTAGTACCGTGCCATACCCCTCTCCACAGCCTCTCCCCACCCACCCGCCAGCATGATCCATTCCTGCTTCCCTGGTTTCTGGTTACTGTGCTCACATCTGAAGATCTGCAGCTAGCAATCCCCAGCTAGAGAGCACATGCAGCTTTTGTCCTTCTGAGTCTGGACTGTCTCACTCAGTAAACTCCATCCACCCACAGTAGCCATTTGCCAATTGAAGAGCATTTAGGTTGCTTTCATTTCCTGGCTGAGCAGGTACCTCAGAGGGAGGATGTAGCGCTTTGGGCATACAGCAAAAGTGAGATATCTAGTCATATCGTAGGTTTGTTTTAGCTTTGGAGAATTCTCGGTTCTAATTTCTATAGTGGCTGAACCAGTTTTCAAAACCACCAACAGTGAATGAGGGTTAATTTTTGTTCAAGGGGACAGATACCATTCAATTTTATTCTTCTGCATGTGGACATACAGTGTTCCTAGCACCATTTGTAGAAGTTGCTACCTTTTATTCTGAGAATGCTTTGGTCTCTTTGTTAAATAGCAAATGGTTATAATTATGCATATGCACGTTTGGGTCTTCTATTTTGTTCTGTTGGCCCACGTGACTCCTTTTGTTTGTCATGCCATACTGTTTTTTTTTTTTTTTTTTTTTTTTTTTTTTTTTTTAATAGCACTGTAACATATTTTGAATGGCAATGTCTCCAACATTGTTACTCAGGATTACTGTGGCTACCCGTGGTTGTTTGGTAAAATGGTCACAGTCACAATATTGATTCTACCATCATTAGTAAAAATATAAGGCAAACAATGGTAGTTGTTTTTTACCTTTTAGGATTATTCAAACAGAAAGAGCACTGTGTTAGGTGGTGGGCTACTGGAGATCAAACCCACGGCTTTTACATATATGAAGCACTATTGAGCAACATTTCCTGCCCAATTTAGCTATATCTTTGCAACATGTTTTTAAGGTGACACCCCTTTCATCTGGAAAAGATTTTACTGGGAAAATATTCATGAGTTCATGATTATGAGCTTTTTATTCATGGGTAAGTGTGATAAATGTTCAGTTTGCATTTCTATTATTATGGATTATCTCTTTTCGGTTCATGTTAAAATATAATGTACTCACATCATGTGAAATTAAAGTCGAACTTCTGTGAATTGCAGGTCTGCATATTTTAAACATAATTATGGTCATTCAAACACATTACTCTTTATACATGGCCAATCACATTCTAAATAATGCCAAATACTTTAATTTAAAATGTTGAACCTTCAAGAAAGTAATGTCCAAAAGAAAAGCTAAAATGAACTATTTCATTTTTGTTACTTTTGATAGTTTTGGATGATTTAGTTTTTAATCAAAACACATGGATAATGAATTATAGTATGTTTGTTTTATAATCTAACATGATTAACAATAAATATTTAAATGGATAGCAACATTTTAGAACTTTAAGAACCTTACTAATTTAAAATACAAATCCTGTCAACAACATTTACTTATCCTAGCCTAAAGGTCTGACGTGATATGTAGATTGCCCATGTAGGTATTGCATAAACAGAGATGATTTGCTGCCTCCCAAAAGTTGTATTCCACACAACTCATAATACAGAATTTTCTCAGCCTATTTAAGTCCATCATTTCTCAGCTCTTCTTACATTTGTATGGGTCCCATACGCTCTCAAAACGAGTGTGCCACAGTTGAGACAGAGAACAGATGTGTCCTGTCTATACAATGAATTTATTTATGCCTTACATTGTATAATACCTCATATTTTGTATAAATTCTATTTATACAATAGAATATTATCCACCAGTGTCCAGGAAAGAACTACTGATTCATATGGCGATATGGGCAAATCTCAAAATACTGTGTTGAGAAAAGAAATGGAGTATGAAAGAATGCATGCTATAAAATTCCATTCAGATAAAGTACAATGTACAAAAACTATTCTATGGTGGTAGAACGCAGAAAGGAGTTGTCCTGGATGCCCTGCTTAATTAACTAGATGAGGTCACTATAAAAACTGTCTGGGTGAAAGAAATGTTTGGTATCTTCTTTTATATTTTGATTTAAACAGATGCAATAATTCCCAAAGGTCATTGAGTTCCAGGCTCAAGATTGCACTCTGTGGGCTCACATGTATATGCATGTATTGAATTAGACTTCAAGTAAAAGGGGATAGGGTTTCATGAGTTTTTCTTGGCTGACTTCTCAGCCAAGTTTGTCTCAAGAAAAATTCAAAGTAAGTTTGTTTCCTGGGAGTCATTTGGCAATATTTGGAGATAGTTTTTGTTATATTCTGGGCACTTAGTGTTGCCTCTAAGCAACTTACAGTGCAGAAGTGATCCACAGACAGACAAACAAAGAAACAAACATCTGTCCCAAAATGTCCATAGTGCTCAGGCTGCAAATCCTGCTCTAGCTGACTGCAAAGGGTCTTGACCCTAGAGAAGGATGGACCCACAGGGCGGATGGATCACAGCTGTCAGTGTTAAGCGTCGTCTAGGTTTAGGAATACATTGCTATTGTATAAAGTTGCTGAGATCTGTCAGATTTTGTTTTGGTGTCTAGCATTATTATAACTAATGTGTTTTATTTTAGAATGGTGAGACAAGAAATAATATTTACTGCATGTTCTCTTCCCTGGGAGATATAAGTGGAATTTGTCTTTAACTGTGGATATAAAGCAAAACTGTGCTTCCTCTAAAGCATTATTGTTAGACCTATGTCATGGGCGGTCAGTTTTATAACTTAGTGTTTCCCTCATGATTTAAATGATAAACCAGGTAGGACTCACTTCTGTAGGTGGAGCTTATAAGCAACCCTCCAAGAACATGTGATTTGCATTGTGCCCTGGATTCTTACGTTGGTCCTTAATGCTCTTTCTTGCCACCAACTCCACGAATATTTATTTTCCTTTTGCTATTTAACGTTTTAAGGCTACCTCACCTTCTTTGTGTAAAAAAAAATTTGTAGCTTATAAATAAAAAAGTATAAATGAAATATTTATTCAAATACCCAGTGTTCTTTTATTCAAGCTTTTGAATTAGTAATGATTTTTGTATCATAGACCTTGAAGGGATTTTCGTCTTAACCTCTTAAGCTTGAGAGAGATAAAATGCTGTACTCAAGTTCATAGCGATAATTCATGAAATAGTTTTATTTCTGAAGCACAAAGTGTTTGCTTTTATACATATGTATGCATAGGTATTTTAATAGGGAGTCAGAATTGCTCACCCTGGTGACTTGTGCATTTTTTTTTTTAACGAAAAAATGGGATCGTGCCAATCTATGGAAAACATTTCCAATCAATGGAAAACTATCCTTTTCACATAGCCCAAAGTTTATTCAGGTATCTACCATTTTCTGATAAGCTGTAGGCTTCAGGAAAATGGGAGAGAGACAGAGATTGAGAGAGCAAGAGAGGGGGAGAGAGGAGGGAAGAGAAGGAAGGGAGAGAGGGAGGAAGAATGAGAAGAAGAGGGGGAGGGAGAGGGGAAGAGGGAGGGAAGAGAGCTCAAGATCTTGAGATCTCAGCACCAGCTGCTGTATCAGGCAGGTTTGGATAAAACACTGACCCTTGTCATCTTGGTAGAAATTGTATTAGTGGCTGGGTCTGTTGTGTTGTACATGTAGTGGGGTATAGGAGCAATAGTCTGAAGGTGTATTGGGAATTCTGGGAATGGTCTTGCTCAATCTTCAGAATGGAAAGAGGGGAAGATGATGGTTCTATTGTATCTGTGTAGATAGATACAGCCACTGTAAGGCCATAGAACAGTCAGCTCAAAGCACAAACCACTCAGCTCAGGCCCACAGGCCAGGTTGCTTGATCAACTCTCAAGCTACTACCAGAACTAGCCCTTTACCTAAATTATCTTTGCATTTACTGTATAAGCGAAGTTCATAAGCTAGCTGACTTGGTGTCTTTAGTATCACTGAAAGTGCCCTTCTGAAATGCTTTCTTCCATATCTCTGTAGTGTCTCTCTTGTGACTGTGTGTATCCAGTATGAAATACGAACTCCAGAAATGGATAGCAGGCCTTCAGCTTAGTCAGAACACTCCAAGACATAATAACTAGCCCAATACCCAAGACATGGCTGGCAAAGCTTTTCTGTAAGAAGCCAGGAAATTAGGATTTTAGATGATGCCAACCGTGCCATTTCTTTTGCCCCCTCCTATTCTGTTTTTATACTGCCAGAACAGCTGCAGACAGTCTGGAAGTGAACCAGCATGAATCGGATCCAATAAAGTTTTGTTTCCCAAAAGCAGACATGAGCTAGATGAGGGCTGCCCATAGTTTGATGACTCTACCTCTTATTCAGAATGTGTTCACAGCTGGTGGCAGAAAACTCAGGACACAGAGCAGGTGACTGGAAGACTATTTATCTACCTGTTTCTCAGCCACTTGCATTGGCTGTCCTAGGGTGAAAGAGCCACTTGTATAGCAAGATGACAGGAAGGCCAAAGGATCAAAAGTTCTGTAC
This sequence comes from Mus caroli, assembly GCF_978045245.1. Taxonomy (NCBI): domain Eukaryota; kingdom Metazoa; phylum Chordata; class Mammalia; order Rodentia; family Muridae; genus Mus; species Mus caroli. Next base: position 106,315,244 of record NW_028227265.1, on the reverse strand, counting down.
AGTTGTGGTTTACTTTATTGATGACGGGGTGATAGATGTTTGGCTACAGCTTCTTGATATCATTTGTCCTGAGCAGGCTTACTCTAGTCCATCCCCCTTTCTTAAACAAATATCTTCAACCAAGTCAGAAGCGATGTCATTAGACTTTGAGGGTTTCTTAAAGACAGGTGAGCCCATCCAAGATTGCTCTAACTCAGGATGTGCTGCCACGGTGTTTATTCGGGGCTCTACTTGCAGTACTAATGAACTGTGTCAAACAACATGGGAGACGGAAGTCACTAATACAGTGATTTGGGGAGTAAAATGTGTGTATCCAGTATGAAACATTCTTCTGCTGATGACTGAATAACATAGTACCAGCAGAGTGGAAACTAGAGGATCTTGGAACACGTGGTGTGGCGCATGAGCAAGCCGAATGCTTGGCACCACTCCCAAGTCTTTTCCTGTCCCACTTCCTATGGTTTAAAAAGCAGTATTCTCCATGAAAGGTTGCAATGAAATAAAAACCGAGCATCCCCCGAGGGAAGGTGAGCTGCTGGGAGATCATGTAGGAGGTTGCCTGCATCCTCTGTGACAGCTGCAGAGGACCAACCTATTATGTACATCTCTGCCCAAGCATCTTCCTTCCAATGCTGCTCTTTGAAACCCATGTAGAAAACAAACACGAAAACACATGCTACTATGAGATGCATCCCGATTAATACAGAAACAGAAGCCTGCAGCTGAGAGAGAGAGAGAGAAGAAAAACCACCTGAAGACAATGACAAGTCAGCTTTGTTTCTAATCTTGTTCTGTGTTTTCTGTTGGAGACAAGTCAGCAGGGGCTCTATAGGGACACTAATCCCTCTAGCTCTTCTTAGCCATCACTGCTCCTTGCTGAATTTGAAGACCTGTTGATGCTGGTTGATTTGGTGGGGAGAGACACAGCCATCCAAAGACAGGCAGAATGCCTGGTCATTTTAAAAATGATGACTTGACTCTTGATGGTGCTCCCTGCGGGTTTGGCTCCTAACTAAGCAGGCACCGTGGGTCTGGACAAAGTGGTTCTATTGGAAGCTGATAGTGGGAATGGGGTCATTATTTTCACATCAGCAGAAAGTGTGACTAGTCAGTGTGGGGTATGGGACGGGACACACATGCACTAGTGTGGATGCTCACCATGTATGGATGCATCCATCTCAGCAGGCCACACCCTCCACTGGTATTCCTTCTGTCTTCTGCCCACCCTCCTTTTCACTTTTCCTGTGCAGGAAGAATTGATTGCCGGTGGTGCAAATTTGACTTTTCCTCTGGGGATTACATCAGATAATTTCATTATTACATCTTGAGAGTAGTACGAATATGAATTTATCATATTTGATAGCGATTTAATTAAAGCCGCAGTTATGGCTCCCTATAAAATTGCAGTCTACAAAAATCTGAAAGGCTTGAAGCGTGACAAAGCAAGAGATAAAGACATGGTTGAGACGTGAGATATTTTAGGTTTGTTTTGTATTTATCATGTTAGAAATACACACACCCCTCTCCTACAAATGCATTGTAAAAGATCTAAAATGTGGTTGTGTGATGTGGGGAATCTCTGCCCTTAAGGATGAAAAACACCTCTGTAGGGCATTTTCTGCTCTGCCTCTGTGCCCAGCTTTCCAATACTTGAGACCTTTTGGTGGATTATGCTAGATATGAGGAGAGAGGCATTTGTAAAAGTCTATATCTGGCATGTGACCTTGTTGGCCTTGCCTGCGTCTGTAACTAAAGCCAATAACTGCAGCCAGGGACGGGGAGTGAAGGATGCATTTCCAGCTAGAGGCAGTTCTTGCATGTACCTGAGCTGTTACGAATCTTCACAGAAAATTCAAAGTATATTTTATTAGGAAAATTGGGGAGGAACTCTGAGTGGATCATGGCTGCCTATCCTGTTCACAGTATTACAACTGCCAATGAAAACTATCACTAGTAGAAATGTCTGGGACAAAACTGCTTTTCTTTGGGTTATGAAATAACCCAAGTAGGTTGATATTTCTCAGACAAATATATGGCTAAGTAAGATGATCGAGCTGGACAGGGTACTACATGCCTGTCACCCCAAACTTAAAGGAGAGCAACCCAGGCAGGAAGATTGCAAATTCCAGGTCAGCATGAGCTGTGTAGAGAATTCTAGGTCGGGTCTGTAGTACTCGGCCAGATTGAGGACCTGTTTCAAGGGCCAAACATAAATTATAAAATGAAAATCATAAATAAATATCATGCCCAGGAAGTAGGAGAGTATGTTTATACTTATGCATTCATAACTGCTTTGCAATTAGATACAGGCAAGTCCTTTGCTGGCCCAAGCTTGTATACAAGAGGCAAAGATCATCCAACGGCTCACTGATCATATTGCAGAGACTACTGCAGAACCTTGTTTGGGAATTAACATCTAGACTGAACTAGTTCTGGGATAAAGAGGGCTACAGGTGAGTACAGAATGTATATGTCTGCCTTAGGAAGAGCAGGTACCTAAGTCTCAACAACTATAATAACTTACTCATGACACGGTTTAAAAGGTTGACCATTGCTTTTGCTATAATACAGCAAAGGGGACCCCTGGGTTCATTTCTGGACCTGGCCCATTTCTTCATTGGAATGAAGTACCTCAAGACATGGTCATTTGTTTCCCTCTGTGTTTGAGGATTATTCCAGCCTATTGCTGCAGTGCAGACTAAAGAAATATGTGAGAGATTTTCAAGAGTTTCATCTAGAACTAAAGGGGGAATTAATTCAGGAAGCCTTCTCCTTCCTTTTCTTTCCCTCCCTCCCTCCCTCCCTCCCTCCCTCCCTCCCTCCCTCCCTCCCTCCCTCCCTCCCTCCCTCCCTCCCTTCCTTCCTTCCTCCCTTCCTTCCTTCCTTTCTTCTTTTTTTATGTGCAAACAATTTATTCATTTGAATTAGATTTACATGGTTTCTTTTTTTTCAAATTTTTTATTAGATATTTACTTCATTTACATTTCAAATGCTATCCCAAAAGTCCCCTATACCCTCCTCCCCACTCCTGCTCCCCTACCCACCCACTCCCACTTCTTGGCCCTGGTGTCTCCCCTGTACTGGGGCATATAAAGTTTGCAAGACCAAGGGGCCTCTCTTCCCAATGATGGCCGACTAGGCCATTTTCTGCTACATATGCAGCTAGAGACGGGAGCTCTGGGAGTACTGGTTCGTTCATATTGTTGTTCCACCTATAGAGTTGCAGACCCCTTCAGCTCCTTGGGTACTTTCTCTAGCTCCTCCATTGGGGGCCCTGTGATCCATCCAATAGCTGACTGTGAGCATCCACTTCTGTGTTTGCCAGGCACTGGCATAGCCTCACAAGAGACAGCTATATCAGGGTCCTTTCAGCAAAATCTTGCTGGCATATGCAATAGTGTCTGAGTTTGGTGGCTGATTATGGGATGGACCCCCAGGTGGGGCAATCTCTGGATGGTAAAATTCCACCAGAGAACTCCTAAACCTGATAAACAGCTTCAGTGCAGTAGCTGGATATAAAATTAACTCAAACAAATTAATGGCCTTTCTCTACACAAAAGATAAACAGGCTGAGAAAGAAATTAGGGAAACAACACCCTGCACAATAGTCATAAGTAATATAAAATACCTTGGTGTAACTCTAACTAAGGAAGTGAAAGATCTGTATGATAAGAATTTCAAGTCTCTGAAGAAAGAAATCAAAGAAGATCTCAGAAGACAGAAAGATCTCCCATGCTCATGGATTGGCAGGATCAATATAGTGAAAATGGCTATCTTGCCAAAAGCAATCTACAGATTCAATGCAATCCGCATCAAAATTCCAACTCAATTCTTCCACGAATTAAAAAGGACAATTTGCAAATTCATATGGAATAAAAAAAAACCTAGAATAGCAAAAACTCTTCTCAAGGATAAAAGAACCTCTGGTGGAATCACCATGCCTGACCTAAAGCTGTATTACAGAGCAATTGTGATAAAAACTGCATGGTACTGGTATAGCGACAGACAAGTAGACCAATGGAATAGAATTGAAGACCCAGAAATGAACCCACATACCTATGGTCATTTGATCTTGACAAGGGAGCTAAAACCATCCAGTGGAAGAAAGACAGCATTTTCAACAAATGGTGCTGGCATAAGTGGCGTTTTTTGTTTTATTTTGTTTTTTGTTTGTTTGTTTGTTTGTTTGTTTTTGTTTTTGCTTTGTTTTTTGTCTTAGAAAACTCAACTATCAAGCAGACCTGGTACCAACTCTGTGGATGGCTGTTTACAAGCTTGGCTTTTTGCTTGAAGCTTTTGTTTTTCTATGCCTATGTCTCTCTTCTCTCATTCTCATGGAGGTGAATTTGGATACGATGAGCTGGAAGAGAAAGTGTGTGCAAGACCAGAAGCTACTGTCAAAATCTTCCTGTGAAACCCACAGACCTTTCTTTCTATGTGCCCTGGTGTCTTACCTGCATGCTTGTCTGTGTGGGAGTCAGATCCATTGGCACTAGAATCACCAAAAGTTGTGGACTTCCATGTAGGTTCTGAGAGTTTTGAACCTGGGTCCTCTGGAAGAGCAGCCAACATTCTTAACCACTGAGCCATCTCTCCTGCCCTATCAATGGATCTTTATTTCCCTCCTACCTTTGTCCACACATCCTTCTTACTGTTGTTGTCTTTGGATGACCTTGAAAGATTTTTGAATTAAAAGGTTTTAGAGTTTGTTTTATTGACATATACCATTGTATGTACTTAAGAGGCATGGCATGTTGCTTTTATGAATGTATACAATAGGAAGTGATAACTTAGCTGATTACCATAGAAATGTCTACCATTTCTTTGCAGTGAGTACACCCCATCCCCCTCTCTTATTCCCTCATATTTACTGCATTACTTCATCATAGCCAGAGGATAAAGAGTCAACATCAATATCCATCACTGGACAAACAGATAAGGAAAACGCTTTCTATAAAAATGGCTAGATGGCGTTACATAAACTATTTGTTGTTCTAGTTATCTTGAGAGCATTGTTATAGAGTTTTCTTCAGGACAGTGATTTATCTGCAGGACTAGGGATCTGTAGGGAATTGTTAACTTGTCCAGTTCATTGGTGGCCCCAATAGATTTCTGCCTCTGGCTCTCAGCTCACCTCTGAGGGTATCAGTGTCTGAACAGGGCCCACCTCAGCCCCAAGGCCACCTGGCAACACTGTGACTTAGCCTGCCTCTGCCCCATGGAGTGCTCTGTCTCTGGAACAGAATTGCCAACAGTTAAGGAATGTGGGGTGCTGTGTTGGTTAATTAGCAGCTATTTATAAGTGCCTATTCTATATGAAGTTCTAATCCAGAAGTTGGCAAGCAGAAGCAAAGAGCTTAAAAACACAACTCTAAATGCAACGCAGCATCTTGGGTTAGCTCCTGGAGGAAGAAAAAAAAAAAACATTAGTGGAAAAGTGTTTGTGTCTGAATAAAGACTCTAGCTACGATAGTCATGCCCTAACTGCTTAGTTCTCAGTTTTGACAAGTGTATCACCGTCCTGTAGGGTGTTTACATTAGGGGGAAGCAGACAGAAGGGGTTTTGGGACCATCATGCTATGTTATTACAACTATGGTCTTAAAATTATTCCAAAACAAAAATTACATCAAACAACACCAGAAATACACATAGCAAGTTCCTGTTGTGAGATTCCTGGAGGTTTTAGCTCTATGCAGTTTTTGAGAGAGAAAATCTCCCTACTGCATATTTTGCATATGTGATGGTGTAAGGTGCTATTTTGTTGGATTGATCCAGAAAGAGTAGTGATTGTGCGGTTCTCTGGGACCTTTTTATACCATCTGTCTCAAAGGCCAAGTACCAGCTAAAAGGCAATTGGGATTCTCAACAACTTTCCTTCTAGTCTCTTCTGATCGGGACTTATGGGCGTTCAGTGTGTGAAGGTTTAATAGCGAATTGCTATTCCATCCTATTGGGAAAAGATGGTGTTACAGAGCAATCAGAGATAAAATTACAGGATTATGAGAGAGAGAACATGTTTCAGCTCTTCTCTTTGTTGCAAAAGAATTCTCAGGACTTCTCTTAGGATAGCACTAATGCGCAGAGATCAGCTTACCCGTGAAACAATTTCACAGTGACAGGTACACAGGCAATGAAGGGATCAAGAATCCAAAGACTAGCATATGCGGGCAGTCCCTCTCCAGGCTATGCCAGGGACATTGTTAGTGACAGGGATGGGGGCATCTTAGTTTGATCAGGAAGGTAAGTGGGAAATAAGCCCAGGTGAATGTTAACTTCTGAAGAGTTACTTGTGTTCAGAAATTCCACACAGCCAAGAGCAGGAAAGGTCAGTGCCCCAATTAATCTGACTTCCTCCTAGCTGAAGGAGGCAGAGGTGGAGGAAGTCAGCCCCATCTCCACTTATGGCTTTCCTGGCCCTGTGCAAAATCACCTGCAGGGCTTGTTCAGGCTCAGCATCCTTTCTGCAGTAGGTGTGATATGAATCCCAGGGCATTTGCATTTCTATTAATTCCCCGATACCCCCAAGGCTACAGATCTGGGTACCACATTTTGAGAACCTAGACATAGATTTTTTTTCAGTGTGCATAGAGAACCCAGTTGCAATTTTAGTTTTGTCTTAAACCTTAATTTTGTCTAAAAAGAACCTTTATCAATTCTCCATCTTTTCCTTACATCTGAGACATACATTTTTATATATAATATTTTGTATATGAACTAGCCTTCTATAAAAATAGCAATGGGTGGCAAAGCATCAGTACCCATATCTGATTGGCTACCCTGTGGGCAGTAGAGAACCTGTATCCTACGATAGGGGTGATAAAGACAGAAAGCCACAGGCATTTGCAGGATGCGGTAGAAAACATCTATGTTGATGCTTTTATTTCATGGCATGTAGACTCTGTATTTTCACCCTGCAGTGCATTTAGAGTGTTGAAGGCATGTAAGTCAATGCATACAGAACCCTGCTGACCAAGGATCCAGTTCAGATCACTGAGATGAACCTCCCTGCACTCCACTCAGTAGAGACAGCTCTAGATCTGCTGTGTGAATTGTTGGATTTACTCTCAAAGAATTGAGTGGGAATATCACTGAAAAAGTCGTAATCTTTGTGTTTTTGCAAAGCTCACAAGATACAGAAAAAGTGACTTGTTCACTTTAAAGAATGTAAATTTTTTTCAAAAAAAGTCCTTTTTTTTTTTTTTTTCTTTTTCAAGTATACACAGTATGAAATGTTTAAAACCACTTAGGACAAAAGTAATTTTTCCTAATGATATGTGCATATATATTACATTGTTGATATTTAGGGGAACATCTTCCATTTTTGTTTCTCTCCTACCTCCTCCACCTGCTCATGCATGCATAAATAAAATACGTGCATATGTGCTAATGCTGGTTTTCATATGGCACTACGTGGATCCCACCCACTGTGTGAGTTTGGTTCTGCACCTATCAGAGGAAATGCCAGTAGTGTTGCGTGTTGCAGATTCTTACAGGAATTGCTGGAGATGCACCCCCCCACCCCCTACACACACCTTCCATCATCTCTATGCCCACCTTCCACCTACCTACCTTCCACGTCTCCCACCTTCCACACCCCTCTCCCCAGGCCTCTGTACCTTGTTGCGTCTTCATGCAGCTCTAGCTTCTGCAGCCTTAAGGATGATCTTGACCAGCCCCACATCTCCATGTTCAAACCCCTCCATACTTGTGTCTTTTGTTGAAGATATTTCTCAGTTCTTCACTATTAGGCTCTTGTTCAAAAGTCCCGTCCGCAGGGAAGCCATCTGGGTTCCTTTGAAGGCTCATGCACGTCTTCCTCCAAACTCTATCTTCTCCCACTTATGGTCATAATCAAGGAATGTGACATGTATTTTATTAGCTAATGCCAAGGCTGTCACCTTCCCTGATAGAGTATGAACTGTCTGTACTGTTCTTCCGTGACATTCCCCAAAGACCTGTCTCAGAAGATTGAAGGTTGTAGCTGTCTGTCCTGAACCGTATTTAATATTCCATGTACAGGAATTTTTTTCTCTATCATTTTAATAGCTTTGTTAACAACCTTGCTTTCCATTTCATCAATATATGATGATGGCATGGTTTATTAAACACGAATTCATGTCAGTTTAATAACTAATTCACTAGGTTTGTTCAGATAGCCTTCATTAACTTTCTATATACATTTTCCCTTATTTTATATTTTATTTTTTACCAGAATCCCAGCCAACAGCTTCCACATAGCTCCTCAAGGTTCTGAGGTAATTTTCAGAAGTAAACTTACTGGGTCAAGAAGGCTGTCTTTAAGGTTATGATACACAGTTTCAAGTCAAGCTCCAAAATGCCCTTGTTTCTGCAAACACTGTATTTCAAGTGCTCATGCGTCCTCAGCTTGGGAAACACTAGATCCCAGTTTTCAGCAAGATTGCAAGTAAAATACGTTTTGTTTCTTATATCCATGATAAAGAGTGATGATTTCCTACTTTTTGTACTGTATATTTCTTTGTGATGGGATGTGTGTGTGTGTGTGTGTGTGTGCGCGCGCGCGCACACGCGTGCGCACGTGCTCGCATGTACATGCACATGCCTGTGTGTCTATTTGTGTATTTATGCGTTTATAGGTATGTGCACACGTCTGGAGATGAGCTTGTGGAAGACAGAAGGCCATGCAGGTGTCTTCCTTTATTGGTCTCCACCCCATTTTGAACAGGTTCTTTTGTTAACGATCTGACTAGGTTGGCTCGGTAGGAGGGGTTTAGGAGATGCTTGCCTTTGCTTCTCCATGTAGGGATTAGATGAGTGCCCTGCTCTGCTTGGCTTTTGTAACATGGATACCGGCATCAAAACTCAGGTCCCCGTGCCTCTCTAGTGAGCACTTGACTGACTGAGACAATCCCCTAGCCCTGATAAATTGCTTTTATCCATTCTTTAGTTTATGTTTTCTGCTTAATTTGGATTTTGGATGACTAATTTTCTTTCAGTGCTTTACAAGTGCTCTTTATATAGGAGGGTATTTAAAAATACATCTGGACAGCATTAACATGTTTTGCAGTTAAAACAATGAATATTTTGATGATTACAGGCTGTAATAATATACAAGCTTTCTGTATTGATACAATTTCATTATAATGTGTACAAAGTTTGGCTCATCCTAAGATTGAACAAGTTTTTCTGTGCATGCATTCTAGTTATTTTATGATGTTATTATTTTCTTCAAATTGTTTTCTTCTCTTTCCATTCCTCTTGCTGGGTATCTTATTTTCCTCACTAACTTGGACTTTCCTTCTGTCACATAGGAATTTTCACGTGGCATCTTTGTTTTCTGTTCTCTTCTTAACTTAGGTTTTTCTGTAGAGACTCAACTTGAGAAGTTCCTGGTTTGGAAATAGGCTTTTCCTAGTTGATATTACAACAGTTTTTATTTTTTTAATTTTCAAATTATCCTACTTGTTTGATATCCCTTGGTTTCCTCCTCCTCCTCCTCCTCCTCCTCCTTCTTCTTCTTCTTCTTTTCCTCCTCCTCCTCCTCCTCCTCCTCCTCCTCCTCCCCCTCCCCCTCTCCCTCCTCCTCCTCCTCCTCCTCCTTCTTCTCTTCTCCTTCTTCTTCTTCCTCTTCTTCTTCTTCATTTTTAGAAAGGGTGTCATGAATCACAGGTTGGCTTCAAACTCACTGTGCAGCCAAGGATAGATATCCTTGAGGCTTCAAACTCACTGTGCAGTCAAGGATAGATATCCTTGAGGCTTCAAACTCACTGTGTAGTCAGGGATATCCTTGAGTTCTTGACTTTCCTGCCTCCAGCTCCTAAGAATTAGGATTATAACAGTGTGCTTCTGTGGCCAGTTTCTATAGTACTGGGGTCAAACCCAGAGCTTTGCTCAAACTTGGTAAGCAATCTTCCTACTGAGCTATATACTAGCCCTGAAAAAGAAACTCCGAATGCCTCTCTCTCAATACCCAGTGATTAAATTTGCAGCAAGCAAATGCATGCATTTGAGAAGACATTACTGATTAAGCTTATGAGTGCTCTCTTGATATTCAGTTGGCTAGTTCATTAATCTCTTTCTTATAGCCATTGTTAAATGTGCCTTGTGACGTGAAGCATCTGGGCCCATTCCCAGATTCTGGAAGGTTCTCAACTAGAAAGGCGCTGGGGTGACTTTTCTCACCCTCGTTGGCTTTGTTTTCTAGGTGACGGTTATGACTTTCAGGATGCCCAGCCTATGGAACTTTCCCCATGTGTACTCCCATAGCATTCTTTTGTTGGTGATGTGAATGGCAGCATCAATTACAATGCAAAGCATTAGGCTTACGTGACTGATAGCTAAGAAGGATTAGCTAGGCAATGTGTGTGTGTTGTCAGTCCAAGAAGGCTAACCACAGATGGATCCCTTCATTTTCTATTGGTTCAAATATGAGTCTTCTGGGAGGGTTGGGAGACTCTCAACAGTGCCTTACCATTGTTTCTGAGGGCTCTTTTTTTCTTGTTATTGTTGTTTTTAAAATGAGATTTAACACAGAGAAGCTTGTAAAAATGGTTTCTTTTTCAGTGTAAGCATATCCATGTTCTCTACTCTGCCTCTATCTCTGTGTCTCTGCCTCTCTCTGTCGATCTGTGTGTGTGTGTGTGTGTGTGTGTGTGTGTGCGCGCGTGTACCTGTAGTATATAAATGTATATACCAGTGTGTGCTGTGTGAGTATGTACTTGCCATAAAAGTGCATTTGAGGCCAGCGGTTGACACTGGAGTGTCTTTTGAGACAGGCTTTTTCCAATGGCACTAGAACTCAGTGAGCCTCTGGGGTCTGTTTGTCTCAACCCTCAGCTCTGTGTGACAGGCACACCCTGCCACACCCAGCTTTGTGTAGCTTCTGAACTCAGGCCCTCCTGAGCTGTCTTTGCAATCCTTTGCAGATGTTCCTCAGATTCCTCCTCCATTGCCATCTGTCTTAGTGTTCCATTGCTGTGACAAGATATCGTGAGAAAGGCAACTTGTAACAGGAATCATTTAATTTGAGGGCTCATGGTTCCAAAGGGTTAGAGTCTATGGCCATCTTGGAGGGGAGCATGGCAGCAGGACGTGTTGCTGGAACTAGGAGCTAAAAGCTTACACGTTGATACTGCAGCCATGAGTTTGATACAGCAACCGTGAGGCAGAGAAAGAAACAGGAAATGGTGTGAGGTTTGGAAACTTCAAATTCCACTCCAAGTTATATACCTCTTCCACCTAGGCCACACCTCCTAACCCTTCCCAAGCAGCTCTATCAAGTGAAGCCCAAACATTCAAATATATGAGACTGTGGGGTGAGGGCATTCTTATTCCAACACCTCAGCTTCCTTTCCTCCATTTGCTCCTGAAGAACCTTGGCCTTTTCACAGATACTTTTCTGAAGTGTAGATTTTGCTGACCATGCCTTTATGGTCCCATTCATCACTTTCCTGTGTTCCCTGAGAACTGGCAGATGGATCCAGAGAGTTGATTGGATTTGGGGGTGATGCATTTGCAAGCCTATAAATGGGGTTGAGTTCTTTCATCTTTGGGCACATGGTATCTGATTGTCTCTTCATGTGATGTTAGCAGCTGTTGGTTCTCAATGCCTAGATACATTAATTCATGGGAGTTTGCAAAACTGTTTTATTCTATCATTTTCCCCATTGATTAATTGGGATAATTTTAGAACAAGCAGTTTGCCTCATTTGCTGCTTGGCACTCAGTGCTACAGTTCTTTTAGGAAAGGGAGAAAAATAAAACGATCCTTTTTGTTGATCAGATGTCCAAGGAAAGACTTGGTTCCCTATCATCTCACAACAGTGAGCAATAGGGTTTTTAGGGAAAGGTTTTAGGAGCCCATGGATGTAATCAGATTTGGTGGCTGTGTTTGTTCATCTGCAGCTTCCTTTCTTCTGAGGCTGGGTGGTCTCAGTTTACCTATAAATTCTTGTCTTCATGTAGTAGTCATTCACTGCTTCTCTGTGATCTAGGAGAGGAGGATGTTGTAGGATCATCTGTCTAAGTGCATGTTCAGATCTATGCTCCATGTGTTCTAAACAAAAACACTGCAATTCTTTTTATTGTAATTCCCCCTTTCTAGTATTTTTCTTTTCCTTTTCATGTGTTTGTATGTGCAGTGTGCAAATGTGTGCTTGTGGTATGTGCTTTTGTGTGTGTGTGTGTGTGTGTGTGTGTATGTATGTATGTATGTAGGCTGCAGGTTGATGCCAAATCTTCCCCAATTGCTCTTCTAACTTATTCCTTTGAAAACGGGTCTCTTAGGGAAACCCAGGACTCTTGGTAGCTCACTTGCTAATGGATCCTCTGCCTTCCCAGGCTCTAACTATAGTGATGTTTCATGTCTACCTGGCATTGGCTTGAGTTCTAAGGATCTAGTCTTCCTGTTCCCTTGGCAAGTGCTTTGACCACTGAGCTGTCTCCCCAGGCCAGGTCTGATGAGATAGCAAACTTCTTCCTTCCAGTTCTCATACTACACACATGGATATTCACAAATACACACACAGACACAGACACAGACACACACACACAGACACACACACACACACACACACATTGCATGTTCCTTCTGGTTCTTATAGCAGAATCTCTTGCAACATTTTTGTTATTGGATTTAATGTATCTTCTAGAGGGCACACATGAGGCAGCTTGTAAGAAGAAAACCCCAAGATCTTGCCTGCCAGCTGTTACCACTTTTGACCCTGGATAGTTCAGTTTTAGTTTTGTCCAATGTCTGCAGTTTTGCGAGTAAAACATATGTTACTCATTAGTTTTGGAGTAACACATTGCAGGTGAAATGTCTGTAACTCGCCCAGTTCTTCCCTTACAGCTTCTTCTATGCAGGTCTATGCCTTACCATTTCCCTGCTGGATGCTTTTACTAGTCTACATTTCCCTTTTGTTCTGGACTGGCATTCAGGTGCAAATGTTTCGCTTTCTCAGTATAGGCTGTCTTTAATTTTAACGTTAGATTTGCAGTGTTAGCATTCCCACTGTTCCCACACTATGGTTTGCTTCAAGATCTCACAGAGAGCGCCCAGCCCTGGGGTTGGCTCCTTTCACCGTTTGCACTGCATCTCTTTGCAAATCCTTTGTTTTCTTCAATATGGTCAATGATTTCCTCCGTTTTGCCTTGTGTCTGTCTGGCATAACTCTCCATTATGTTTAATCAGTTTGTGTTTGTTCTGGATTAATCTTCATCTCTGAAGTGAATTGTTCCTCTTTTTATTCTGTAGCACATGCACCCAAGTTGTGAATTTTATGGCCTTGTTTTTCTTGTCTGTTAGTATTATGTGCTGTTTCTTAAAGACTCCCCGTGTGTTCAAAATGGAAGGTTGCAGTTCTGTCTTCTTCCCATAAGCATAGATTTATAGTTTACTCTCATAGTGCGTGATATAGCTTGCTTCTGTCAACTTGATATGAACCTAGGCATACCAGTGAAGAGAGAACCTTAATTGACAAGTTTCTTCCATTTGATTGACCTGTGACCATGCCTATGGAGGCCTTTCTTGATAAGTGATTGATGTGGGAAGGCCAAGGCCAAGGTAGGTGGTGACACCTCGGGGTGGGTGCTCGTGGCTAATGTAAGAAATCAGGTTGAGCAAGCCACGGGGAATGGCCTCCATGCCTCTGCTTCAGTACCTGCCTCCAGGTTCTTGCCTTGGGTTCCTTCCCTTGACTTCTGTTAGTGGTGGATTATAAGGTGTAAGCCAAACAAGCCCTTCCTGACCAAGATGGTTTTGGTCAGTGTTTTGTCTCAGCAATTGAGAGACTGACTTGGGTGCTGTCTAAGCTCTTTGAATAACTTTCTGTGGATTTACTGATGGTATTTTTTTTTTTTTTTTGGCCACTGTCAAGTGTGGCATCTTCCAAAGGACAAGGGTCAAGGATGCGTTTTTAAATCTCCATGGCTCTTAATCTTAGCACGTGGGATATTGTTTTCAAATGTAGTGGTTTTTGACCTAAACTCATGGCTTCTCTCTTTGATGTAGGAACCTCCTCTTTGCTTCCTTCTCATGATGCTGGCACTCATCCTCTTAGGTTTGCTCTCAGTAGCTCCTCCATAGCTGAAGGAGGCTGTGATGGGGTGAGCCTTGCTCTCCCTGCCTCTCATACTTTGCCTCCACCCGTATCAGTAAGCTGTTAGGGACCACTTCTGACCTTGTGTTGGTTCAGATTTGCTTTCACTGAGGACTGCCCATCTCCTGGGATCCTTGGCTTCATCCTCCTGCTCTGTAAATGCTGACATCACACAGGATTTGTGGCTACTACTGGCTTATCCTCATTCACTTGTGTTTCGAGTGTCCTCAGAACACCTGGTAACCTAAGTTGGTTATAAATGCCATCTGTGCATTCTTGTTCAAGTTTCAGTGGTGGTGTTTAAAAACTTAGAAGCTGTCAGCAATGCTAGTAACATCTTCTCGACTCTTCATTTTATGTTACATGTCTGTAGTTTTCATCAGTACGTGGGTACACATCTCTGTAAGTGGAAGCAGAAAGATCAGGAGTTCAGGATCATGCAGCAACCACAGAACCCCAAGTATAGTGACATGAAGGAGACAAATGCCATGTAGAACATAGATAAAGGATTATAAGGAAAATACTTTAAAATAGAGTCCTGGCTCAGGGCAGGCTGTGCTTCAGTGTATGTTGGAGGTGAGGGCATTCACAGGGATGCTAACTTTCTTTCTCTGGCCTGATCCAGAATAGTGTATGAAATGGCAGGACCCTTCTCCATTGCTGGTTACCTCCAGTCTCTTTCTTGAGATTCTTGTAGCCTACCACAAAGAGGGCAGCACAGGTTATGCGTGAGATGATTTCAGTATTCAGGAGCCTGCAAGGGTCATTTTCTGCTACTGTGTGTTCCCAAGTCAGGAGGATGGAGCGCTTGCCTCTAACCCTAACAGACTCGACAAAAGAGCCACCAGACAGTGCTGTTTGGAACATATGTCAGCAGTAGAGCTGCATAGCCTTGTAACAGCCACATGTTCCACGAGCCTGCAGGGTCTGTTGATAATGTCCTTAGTTTGGCTGAAGGCTACAAGCCTCTGTCTCTCTCTTTGTTGCTACTCTCCTAAAAGTAATCTAACTCACACTTGTGTAGTCTATCATGAGTTGCTGGGGTATTACGCCAGCAGGCATGGGGAAGCTGTAGGCCTCCAGGGAGACTGAGACACTAGACACTATTTGGCAATGTTACTTCCATTGTAGTCATGTACAAATTTCTACAGGAGTTTGTAAGTTGTGACATAGTGCTGGTGGAAGAGGAGTGTGAAGGCGTTGCTGGGAACCTCTAGTTGACAATCTAGACAAAGGTGTTAATGTGGATGAGAGTGAATAGATACACAGAGCCACCCGGTCACTGTTGTTGACACACCAAACGCATAGAACCCTTTGTCCAGGTGTTCCTGCTCCGTCTGGATGTTGCACCTGATCGTCCTCATTCTTAGATTCTGGTGTTGTACTGCCTGAATCCAAGGACACTGCAGATCCCGGATTTCTAGGTCATAGTCCCCACGCTACCCTTCATTCTCAGCATCAGCCTGACTCCAGTTGCAATTCCTCCATCTTGATTGGACAGGTAAATATTACCCTTGTGTTAAAAACGAGAAGGATTTTTGCAATTGACAATCGCATGTCTCTCTCATTTAAAACCAAAATCTAAACTGCTTGTTTTTAATGCAAATATGTTCCTATTTAATTTAATGTTCGGTGTATTTTTTCAAAAACCACACAAAAAATGTATAGGATAGTATATTTTCTCAAAGAACAGACATTCAATTCTGCAAGATGTGCTCTATGCTAATGATGTTGCATAGACAAGGGAAGTCTCAGTGAAGCTCTATGCTCTGAGGGAAAGATGAAATCTCTGTGGTAAGGAGTTCCTGAAAGCCTTGGTCAATTATATAGCATTACAAATAGACTGAGGAATTCCTCAATGGGATGTGCTGTTTGAATCAGGACATTGGACAGGTACACTTATATAGTGATTAAAAAGAGCGCAAATACGTTTCAGTTTTCCCTTGTGTAGTTAATATAAGCTGCTGTGTGCCGGCACAGTGCAGGAGCAGATGAATAGATCAGGGAGGGACCATTGCTGAGTGGGGGAGGCTTCTGATCTCTATCCTGAGCCAAACCTGGAATCTGAAGGACTGCATCTTCACTGACCTGCAGAACGCTGTGAGGGAAGCTACAGGAAGATGGGAGCTGGGAGGAGTGAACCCCACTTCTAGACAAGGCCTTTGGTATTCCTAATTGGTTTGCTATAACTGTCAAGTGTGGAAAGCAATGGAGGGAAAGAGACTATGAAACTACATTAACTGTATTCATTTAAGATGCTCTGACAAAGAGCTTAATTTTAGGTAGTACAGAGCCGTCGGCGGTGCCATGGAGGTAGCAGGCCTTGCACTGGCCAGACATGAACTAAGCTTTACTTTCCCCATGTTCTAAAGTAGATCATGGGAGAGGATTCACGTACAGTCTCTGGGCTTGGTGTCTATGACCTGTAAAGGAGAGCTCTATTCATTTGTTCATTCCCTGGCTCTTTGGCTATTTGTGTGCTTGTTGCAGTGAAATGAATGTAAGGTCTTGGCACATGGTATGACCGCCTTCCACCTGAATGACATCTCTACCCTTCATTCATCTTTGAATTCACTTGGTACTTATGTAATAATTACTCAGTGTGGTTGGTGGCTACCATGTTTGGTGTCATGATCACAAGGATCCCCAGTCACAGGGATCCAGTGAAATGCAGAAATGCAGATGATCTAAACTTAGACAGGTTTGAAATAAGAAATGTATACCTACTTCGTTTGAAGTATTAGCATGAGAAAAGCCAAATATAAGTAATAATTTTTATGTCAGCTATGTGCTAAAAGGAAGATATCCTAGAAGTATTGGGCTAAATAAAATAGATATTAAATTTAACTGCAGATTCTTTTTTAAAACATAGCTATAGGAAAATTTAAATATGACCTCATATTTAAATTTAAATTATAGTCTTAATATGGCTTGCATTGTAATTGTATAAATCAATTTCTCTAAATACTATATCAAACTTAATATTTTAGTAATAGAGTGATAATTAATAAAATTTAAATATTTTAACAATAGAATTATCATCATTATTATTATTATTGTTATTATTATTATTATTATTATTATTATTTTGTTCTGCTGGTGATTCCAGTCTGGGTCTCATACATGTTAGGCAATAAGTCTACTACTCTTCTATCCTCTAAAGCAGCTTTTCTCCATCTATAGGTCATGACATTTTTGCAGGTCCAACAAGCATTTCACAGGGGACACATATCCGATATCCTGCATATCAGCTATTTACATTATAGTTCATAACAGTAGCAAAATTACAGTTAGGAAGCAGCAATGAAAATAATCTTATGGTTGGGGCGGGGTCACCGCAACATGAGAACTGCTTTAAAGGGACACAGTACTAGGAAGACTTGAGAACCACTGCTCTGTAAAGAAAGAGGAGGTCTGTGTGTGTGTGTGTGTGTGTGTGTGTTGACTTCCTTCTCACTGTTGTCCATCCTGTACAGTTGCTTCTTGGTTCCCACACTTTATAGATTTTGTTATTTGAAAGTGCCAGATGAGTAGAATCGATCAATATATGGTCTTTTGTGATCTCTCCTCCCATTTAACATTCCGTTCTCAGGGTCCATCCCTGCTGTAACACATCTCAGGGCCTCATTCCTTCATGACTGATAATGGGCTTTTGTGTGAGCAAGCCATGTATTACTAATTCTCTAGTTGATAGACATTGGGATTGTTTCCACATTTATGTTCTTGTGAATTATGTTGCTATGGAAATTTATACATAAATTTTATATGTTCATGCACTTTAATTATTTTTAATGAAATATACATTTGATTCTCCTTTTTATGGTAATAGTGTCCTGTGATGTCTCCACCAGTCTAGCATAGCTGCTGGGTAAAAGAGAGGGCTCGATGCTTCTGATCCTCCTGCTGCATAGTGCTTGGCAGTCAGTCAACACTCGAGCTTGCTTCATAGAAATTTCTGTTTGAGGATTATTAGTATACATTTCTTATGAATCAATATGCATAGCATATAGTGTTTCTTCATAGTAAAATACTAACCAAAGAGGACTTAGCACTGTTCTTATCTCGAATAACCTTGTTCTACATTTCTTTGGTTTTTACCCTTACAATGGATTCTCTTTCATGTTTCTACTACACACTATGGAAATCACCTTCTGGAGTGCTCCTATAAATAGCTCAGTGAATTTCCCCCTCCTCCTCCTCCTCCTATTTGTTATATTATTATTATTGTAGATATACAGGGTGTTGGCCAGTTAACATTGAACTTGTTAAGCAGCAGCATTGCCCAATGGTTGTGGATGAGTGTAAGTCCTCTAACACATTTATTTTTTCTTCACAAAGTGAATGAAAACTGCTTGTATTTAGAACCACTAGAGAACACTTTAGTGCTACCCTTGGGGTCTAGCAGTGGGATGGATAAGCAACTAAACTACAATTGCAAAATGCAGGTTGCTAAGGATGCCCACATTCACAGCATACATTCTGGAAGAGGTGGGTGGAACCAAGGTTTTTGGCCCTGACTGGGGAGCAATCACATCAGGGGACCTAAGGATTTTGGTCTTGCATGCACATCCATGATTCACAAACACAGATCCAATAATAAGGACTGAATCTACATACAGATTGAGTTATTTGGTCTTTATGGTAACTTGCGATTTTTTAGAACTTGTATTTATTTGTTTCCAAAGATGGATAATGTACTTTGGTCATTTTCCCCATCATTATCCTCTGACCCTCCTCTTCCTCTCACAGAACTCCTTTCTCTTCCCATCAGGTCTTCTTACTTCTGCGTCTCGTTTGCAGCCCATTGCATTAAATTAAGGCTGTCTTCCTGAGCGTGGCAATTTACCCATGGGTACACGACTGAGGAATGGCTTCCCCTCCCACAGCAACTATTAGTTGCCTGTAGCCCCTTAGGGAGGAACAGAGCCTGACTGAGGTGCTCCTTCATCCACAGTGGGATGCAGGTGGCTCCTCCTTCTTCAGATCTTATGCTGTTGTGAGCTCATAGATGAACCAGCCATGTTACATTAAGGAGACACTTTCACAGAGCTCTTTCTGACTCTTACATTCTTCCTACCCTCTCTTCTGCAATATTCCCTGACCCGTTATAGGAAATGAAATACATATCCCAGTTAGAGTCTAGCACTTGACAGTCACTTGTTCTCAGGAAAACAAACAAACGAACAAATCTCTGGCCAACACTGAGGGGAACAGTATTAACCAGTAGGTATAAACATTAGTATTTTGAAGGTAATTTGACAACATGTCCATTTCAGAAAATAATTGTGGTTGATTCCTCTCTAGGTAGGACCTAGGACTCCCCAACTCTGGGTCTTTTGATACTGGGCATGAATCCCTCTTGTGGAACAGCCTAGAATCCAATCAGGAAAGTGGTTGTTGCCTCTGTAAGTGTCATGGTACTATTGCACTAGTACACGAATCTTGCCTGGTAGGTGGTTATCATAATTTGCAGGGTTCCCAGATCTGTAGGAATGTAGCACCTTCTGGCATAGAGCTAACTGATAGTGAGGAAACTTCTAGTTATATACTAGCTGCTTCTCCCCAAGTCTTATCTTCTCAGTGGGAAGTGTCTGCGGTAACAGCATCCCATCATCTAGGACTTGTGGGCAGCCACGAGCCATTCCTATAGCCTACGCTGTTTTGAGGAACTCTTTGGCATTCCTGGCCAATTCATAAATGCATAACCTACATTTAGCGCTGAGATTTTCATTTATAAGCTATGGCTTCTGGGAGCGGTAATACCCACCCGAGGAGGGTACCTCAGTTAAAAATTTTAATTACATTACAAAATAATAGATTTTCATCTGTTATATTCACACAGCTTTAGGTTTTATTAACCACTGCCCTTCCTCTTACACCTCTCTGTTCTTCTAGCTCAGTCTTTCACAACCTTCCTAATGCAGTGACCCTTTAATACAGTTCCTCACGTTTTGACCCATAAAATTATTTAGTTACTATTTCGTTAGTGTTATTCTGCTATGGTTACAAATTGCAATATAAGTATCTGATATGCAGGATATCTGATGTGTGACTCCCAAGGGTGCCGTTACTCTCAGGTGGAGAAGGTGGAGAAATACTGGCCAACCCCCATCTCCACTTAAACATAATTATTCCATGATCCCCGCCTCTACTTTCTTATCACATGTGTCTACTATTCCTCTGCCAATAAGCAGCCCACTTCCAGCCAATGGCTCCTTTCTTGTTTATTAGCCACTTATAAGCCCTCCAAGTTAGATTCAGAGATCTGAGAATCTGAGGCCACAGTCTTCATAATGTCAGGCATTTGTGGGGCCTGGCTCATCTCACTCAGTAGTATATTCCCGAGTTCCAGCCATTTTCATGCAAATTTCACATTTTCAGTCTCTTGGGAATTGAATAACAATTGAATCTCGTGTTTACACCACGTTTTCACTATCTGCTCTTCATTGGAAGGATACATAGGCTGATCTAATTCCCTAGTTCTCCCAAACAGAGCAGTTGTGAGCATGGAGGCAAAGGTGTCTCCGTAGGAGGACGTTTAGGACACAGCCTTTAGGTATCTGACCTAGTATAGCTGGGTCACATTCAGTTCTAATAGAAGCTTTTTGATGACTCTTTGCAGAGATGTACAGGATGTGTACAGAGCTTTATGCTCCCGACAGTCAATGTTTAAACTTGAGCCACTATTGGATCATTTTGCAAAGTGCCCAGACTTTTACCTTACCAGTTTCTCCACATCCTTGCCAAGGCTTGTTACCACCCACTTCTTTGAGTTTCGACATCTGAGGGGTTATACTGTGGTATTTGATTGTGGTTTTATTTTCAATTTATATAAAAGTATATATAGATATAGATATACATATCTGATGTTGATCATCTATATGTGTGTTCATTGTAGTTCCTCAGGGACACTTTGGAAGATACCTGGTAGATATCTAAAATCCTGGATCTTACAAACTCTACATTTGCTCTGGTATTTCCCTTTATAACTGTGGCTACCTTTTATTTATAAATTAATCATGATATACCTCAAATGATATGAAAGCAGTTATAAAATATAATAATAGAAATCCCCCGAGATGGTCTCAGAAGCTCTTATCACACTGTGACTTTACATGGAGGAAGTACCATGTGACTGCCTACCCAAAAATAGACATTCTACAAGATGGTCTAGAACGTTCTTCCCATACTAATGACCTTTCCCAGGAAGGAAGGACCGTGTGGCTGCCCCTTGGCTAGCACCATTGCTCTTACAGTTTGCACACACTGTGCCGTGAAATAAGGCGCATGAGCAAGCTCTGTGGTACAGTGACAGTTGGCAACTGAGAAGACACTTCAATGAGGAATGAGTGATTAATATATAGAAAGTGCTGACATACGCACTTGAGAGGCGGATGACACATCCCTAGGCATGATGCAGGGGATGGTGTGAAGTGTCACACACTTCTCACAATGGCATTTGATTTAGAAGGACGATTTCTTCCTTTTACACCCATTATTTTAAGATTACAGAAGATTGTGGCAATTAAAACCTTGGAAAACTAAATGCACATAAACAAGACTGTGGTTTCAGCCATTTGTATATCTTTGATGTACATCCTTTACCTATTTTTTATAGTTTTCAACAATAATAGTCATATATACAATGAGGGATTGAACAACTAGGAAGATTAATAAGAAAAAAGTAAAGGGAAGACAAACCAACCAGACTTAACAGATGCCTAAAGGATTGTCTGTTTCTCCTTCCACTGCTCTCAAGCGTTGCATTTTCCTAATGGTTCCATATTCTAAGAAACGTGTCAATGATGAGTGATACTTTTAGTCTTAAATTTTATTTTTTTCTGATATTGTACCGTCGCCACAGCTTTCTTATGCCATTTGTCTGACATCTTCCTGTCTTTGTTTCTAGCTGTTTGTGTTTTCTATTCTAACATATGTTTCTTTTCAACGAATCCAACAATCTTTGTATTTGGGTTAGCTTTTTGTTTTTTGTTTTTTCAACTTGACACAAGCTAGATTTGTGGGATGACGAAACCTCAATTGAGAAAATGTCTCCTTAAGATTGGCCTGTAGGGAAGTCTGTGGGGAATTTTCTTGATGAGTGATTGAGATAGGTGGGTCCAGCCCACTTTGGGCAGTGCTACCCCTTAGCAAATGGTGCTGGGTTGTATAAGAAAAAATAAGGAGTGAGCCATGGGGAGCAAGCCAGAAAGCAGAGGTCCTCTGTGTCCTCTGTTGCAGTTCCTGCCTCCAGGTTTCTTCCTTGATTTTCTGTTCCAACTTCCTTTACTGATGGAATTTTATCTGGAGCATAAGACAAAACTAACCCTGTTGTCCCATGTTGCTTTTGGTCAGTGTTCCATCACATCAAGAGAAAGCACACTGTAGCAATAACAACCACACAGGAACAGACTGTAACATGCTTACACAGTCTGTTCATACTTGCCTGTATCAATGCTCTATCTGGACTCTCATTTTTTTCTGTACTTGTTTGTTTAGTGATGTCCTAGACCATAACATTTTAGTTTCCCTGTTGTTAAATTGAGTTATTTCTTTAGTGATTGCTCTAGTGCAGAGCTAACCATACATGGCTCAATTCATTGGAGCCAGGTTTATGCAACTTTGGATTTTAGGCAGATACAAACATGTGCAGTACTTCTTCTCCTTTCCTGACTGCTGCTGTTAGACATATCATTTACAGGTTATATATTCAGCAATGCAGTTGTAATGATCAGTTATATCTGTTAATCTAAGAAAATAAACGGGCAGTGATTACATAGTTTTGTGTTTGTTTTATCACTCTTCTCGGTCACTCTGTTTCTCTTCATTGTTCTTATGGATTTCAACTTAGATGTGGTGTCACGTTCCAGTCCAGTCCAGCTTGGTACTGCCTGTCTGCTTTGCTCCTTTGAGCTGTTATTGTACAATACATGTCTGTATGTCATGGACTCAGTGTGGAATTATATATATACATATATATATATATATATATATATACATATATACATATACATATATACATATATATACATATATACACATATATACATATATACATATACACACACACATACACACACACACACATATATATATATATATATATATATATACATATATACATATACACACACACATACACACACACACACATATATATATATATATATATATATATATATATATATATATATATATATACTCACAGCCACATATATTAGTTAAGAGAAGAAAGGAACATGTGCATTGAACTGTCTTTTATGATGTCATAATTAACCTTACCTGTGCTCTTGCTTACTTGTAAGGATTTGAAGTATTGCTTTGGTCACTGGCCCTCACCCTGAAGGTTTTCCTTTAGTACTGTAAGGTGGGTGCTCTTAGCAGATATTCCTTTTCTGAACTTTCAGTGTGTCCTGAAAACACAGGCGTCTGGGCTCCGTTGTTTTTCCATAATCTGTTACTTTTGCTGCGGTTTCTTTGTGCATGGTACATTATTTTCTGCAGTTTGCAAACACTGCTCTTTGGTTTCACTTTCCAACAGTTCTATTGTGATCTGCTTGGTGTATTTTTTTCTGAGGCTTTTCCATGCTATGATAAGCTTCCACTGTATTTTATATTTTTTATGTTTGGGACATCCTCAATGACTGCTCTCTTTCGGTCTTCTGCCTCTTTCTTCCTTCTGACATTCTGATTCCAACTGAAATCTACTGCTGAGTCCCTTTTGTGCCCTCTGAATGTTGGCTTTCACGCTTCCTATACCCAGAGACTCTTTTCTGGCTCCTTACAGTTTATACTTCTGAGTGGAGATTCTGCTTGACAAGATCTTGCTTTACGCTTCCCTCCTTTAGGCGTGGTCCTTTCTGTCTGAAAATGGGCTCAATTTCTTGAAGTCTTTGAAGTCGCTTTAAAGCAGCATCTCTGAACCTGTGGGTCATGGGGGAGGTTACACAGCAGATCTTTGTATTGCTATTCATAATGAAACAAAGTTACAGTCAGGGAGTAGCTGTGAGATCATTTTATGGTTGGGGTCACCACAACATGAGTCCCAGCATCAGGGAGATTGAGAATCGCTGCTTTAAAGCCTTTGTTTATTGTCTGAACTGCCTCTCCCCCACCCCTACATATGGGTTAGAGTTTACCTGTTTTTGTTACATTCTATTTATCTGGTTTCCAATAGCTTCTGATTTTGTTACTGAATGCCTTGACTTTAGAGTATGTATCCTAACAATGCTGGGAACTGACACCCCCCTCCTGGCACTGTTTTTGCTGTTATCTTCCCATTCACTTGTCAGTGTCCTGGCCCCACCAGTACCATTTGCTTCTGGGTGTGTAGTCACCTCTATTTAGCCTTGCTCCAAGGTACAGAAGAAAATGGTGACAATTTAGACAACAGTCTTCAACCATCTCTTACTCTGGCCTCCTTTAAACTCCTTGTCGAATCTGGAAACACCCCCAGTGTTTAGACTGCGTTGTTGCATAACAGACATATTGCTTTCCTCTGTGTCTTGGCTTAAAGGTCTTCACAGAGGACTAGCGCTTGACTTCAGGAAGCCCCTTAGTTGTCTCTTCTCTGGTTCTCTGTGGGGTAGCTTCTTGCTGCACAGGAACACCAGCTTTCTCTTACCCCCTCACCACCAATGCTCCCACTTGTTTTTGAAAACATCCTCAAGCCAGACAGTAGTAGCACACACCTTTAATCCCAGTACTTGGGAGGCAAAGGCAGGTGGATCTTGGTGAGTTCTATGTTGGCCTGGTCTAGGGAGTGAGTTCCAGGACATCGAGGGGTACACAGAGAAACCCTGTCCTGAAAAACAAAACAAAACAGAAAACAAACAAACAAAAAAGCAAGCAAGCAAGCATCCTTAAACCCCATAGCTTCCCATACTCTATATCAAACAAAATAAAGCTAGGTTCCCTGGGGACAGTTTAGGAATAATCATTTCTTGGGTGCGCCCATCTTTCTGTTCACAGAGGGAGCCCTGAACCACTGATCAAGCTGAGAACAGAGTCAGCTGCCTGCTGTTCTCAGAGCAACAGGCTTGCTATGGCTGAGCAAGTACGTTCTGCATTGCTTTCCTGTTTGTCGTGCCTGTGTGAAAGCTGGGATAAGGTCAGCCAGGGCTCTTTTTCCGTGGCATAGTGTACCTGGCATGGAGTATCTCACCTTCATTGAGAGTGTGTTGAGAAAGAGAGCACTTGGCCACTCACTCGTGTTGCCAGACATTTCAACCCCACAACCTGGAAATAAGTGGGACATGATAAAGGCTGGCTCTCTCTCCCTGTGTCCCCTGATGGGGTGCTAATATTGAGGGAGTCTACATTGTCTTGCCACAGATGATAACTAGAGCTGTGTCATGCTAACCAGGAGGGTGACACAGGAGAGGGTTATGCTGAAGTAGCTGGCCTATTCTTCAGTTTTAGACAGTCTCTTCAACAAATATTTCTAAATATGATGTTTGCTTTTGAAAATAATATTAGTTCTCTAAGAGTTTCATACAATGTCTTTTGATCATACTCTCTTAACTCTTCCTATAGTCACCCCCCTTTTATTCTAATTAATATTGCTCATTTACTCCAGAGTGTAGGGCCAGCCATAGGCACATGGGTCAGCTCCAAGCTCCCAGGACTACACCCTTAAAGCGATTTGTCTCTTCTTTAAGTTGATGCTGAGGTCATCCACTGCCAGGGACTTTTTAGTTAAGACTGGGGCCTGGCTACTTCCCTTTCCTCTGCCTTTTAGAATACTTGCTGACATAATGAAAGCCCAGATAGCCACAGCTGCTGTAAGCTCATGAATACATCAGTCCTTCCATGTCCAGAAAACACTGTTGCATTCCTCTCCTGCCCTGCGCACCCACTTAAAATCGTCATACCCACTTCCATGATGGCCCCTGAGCTTTGGGGAAGGGTATGTGATAGATCTCCTGTTTGTTTATAGCTGAGCACTCTGCAGACACTTATCTTTGACCAGATGTGACTTTCTGTGTTGTTTTGTCCAGTGTACACAGAAGCTTCTGGGATGCACTAAATTATGGCTATAGAGATTTGGCCTTAGAGGAAGTTATCATTCTATAGATGCTTAGAGGAGCATTTCTCAACTTGTGGATCATGACACCCATAGTGACAATTTTGGACTTTTGGTTTCATTAAAAGCACAGAAATATGATAAGAATGTGTTTTCATTTTAATCCCAAGTATAGGGATGTGGAGTGCTTCTGACTTGTCTGTAGCAGCTGACTATGATTTGTGGAGCACACTCATGCTCCAGCAAAAGTGCAGTTTTGCCAGCTGCAGATAGTTTCTGTGATTGTGTGCCATTGGAAATCTGGGAACATTCCAGAGCTAGAGCTTTGATGAGCATGGGTGGTGGTTGGTGGTCATTCAAGAAGGTTGGTTGCAGTTTGTTAGTAGCTGTGCTCAAAGAAGAAACAAAAGGAAAGAAGTTAGACTCAGGGATCTCTCTCTCTCTCTCTCTCTCTCTCTCTCTCTCTCTCTTTCTCTCTCTCTCTCTCTCTCTCTCTCTCTCTCTCCCTCCCCCCCTCTCCCTTATAGCCTTCTTTCTCTCCTATCTAGTGATAGAGGGTGAAACCAGGCGGCTAAAAGAGTGGGAAAAAGAAGAACCCACAAAGTAGAAAGGACTGGCTACAGATCTCTTGGCAGGTCAAACATCGCTCTCAGGGGCTCACATATCAGATATACTGCATATCAGATATACTGCATATCAGATATACTGCATAACAGATATACTGCATATCAGATATACTGCATATCAGATGTTTACATTATGATTTATGATAATAGCAAGGTTACAGTTACAAAGTATCAGCAAAAATAATTTTATGATTGGGAATCACCACAACATGAGGAATCATATTAAATAGGTTGCAGCATTAGGAGGGTTGAGAACTACTGGTCTAGAGATTATAGTCATAGTGGGATCTCCCTTTGGACTGTGGGCTCCTCAAAAACAGGTTCTTGGCCAAACCTGAGGACCAGGCATCGCAAGTCCTCCTGTGGAGTGGACTTTATTCAGAAGCTGCCAGTTATCTCTCTAACACCCCTTTCTCTACTGCACCATGAGCATATCTTGCCATGATTGTAGTTCACAGGGTTCACAGCTGGGTTATCAGTTGCTAACTTTTTCTCCAAAAAGGCGACATAGAATCTTCTGGTGCTATGAAAGCTAGCCACCAAGGAGGAAGGTTTCTGAGTCTTGCCAATATGATTCCTATATGTCCTGTGACCAATGTGTGCAGTGTCTTCAGCAGTAGGGTCTAACTGTTAAGTTCTGGTGAATAACCAAGAACAAAGCCAATGCTTTGGCGTCTCAGGGCTACCACTGAGCAACAACCCTGGTGGGGAGGTATTCTATATAATAAGAGAGGTATTCTATATAGTGGGCAGGTGTTCTATATAGTAGAGAGATATTCTATTTAGTGGGGAGGTATTCTATATACTGGGGAGATTTTATAAATAGAAGGGAGGTTTTATATAGTGGTGAGTTATTCTATATAGTGAGGAGATATTCTATATAGTAGGGAGATATTCAATGTAGTGGGGAGGTATTCTATATAGTGGGGAGGTATTCAATATACTGGGGAGGTATTCTATATAATGAAGAGGTTTTACATAGTGGGGAGTTATTCTATATAGTGGGGAGATATTCAATATAGTCAAGTTTTATAAATAGTGGGGAGGTATTCAATATAGTGGGGAGATATTCTAAATTGTGGGAAGTTATTCTATATAGTGGGAAGGTTTTATAAAAGCGGGGAGGTATTTTATATAGTGGGAAGATATTAGATATAGTGAAGTTTTATAAATAGTGAGGAGGTATTCAATATAGTGGGGGAGATATTCTAAATAGTGGGAAGTTATTCTATATAGTGGGGAGATATTCTATATAGTGGGGGAGATATTCAATATATTGAAGTTTTATAAATAGTGGGGAGGTATTCAGTATAGTGGGGGAGATATTCTATATAGTGGGAAGTTATTCTATATAGTGGGGAGGTTTTATAAATAGTGGGGAGGTATTCTATATAGTGTGGGGTATTCTATATAGTGGGGAGATATTCAATATAGTGGGGAGGTATTCTATATAGTGGAAAGATATTAAATATAGTGGAAAAGTTTTATAAATAGTGGGGAAGCAGTCAGTATAGTGGGGAGATATTCTATATAGTGAGGAGATATTCTATATAGTAGAGAGATATTCTATATAGTGAAGAAATAGTCTATGTAGTGGAGAGATATTCTCTATAGTGGGGAGGTACTATATATAGGTGAGAAGCTTTCTATATAGTGGAAATGTATTCTATGTGGTGGGGAGATATTCTATATATACCTGGCTAGGGTTTTTATTCGCCAGCCTATGGCTTCCAAGAGGAGTGTAAGGTAATGCCTATTAAACTGTGTTATATGCATAAGTAAATGAAAAAATACCAGGAAGCTTATGCAATAGTCTCCACATGACTTTTTCAAACATCCTTAATGCCGTTTGCTTTTAAAATAATTCTAGTAACACTGAAGTATTTTTCAAAGATGTGTTTTTCAGCAGTTAATGATTGTTTTGCTGAGAAACAATTTTATAAAGTGCCTCATTTTGCCGTTTTTGTAGTGACCATCTCTCCGGGACTTTTTGTGTCACCTGAAGCTAAATTGAGTGGAGATGATCCTATCAATTGAATTCTAAATACAGAACTTTGAGAAAGAGAAAGGCCTTTCAGGAGGCGATGGAAGCCAGAGGCACCCTGGTATTTTCTTTCTCTTGACTGAATTCTATTGAAAACTTCTTAACTTTGCAAAATGCCTCTCTGTAGGAAGCTTTCATGTGTACCACAAACTTATTTGTTCTTCCTCTTAGAGATGCAGATATTGCACTTAAACTCTCTGTCTCCAGGATAGAGTCCTTGCTTTAAGATAATCATAGGTTCTTCCTTCATTTACATGATAGCTTTGGGGGCTATTTTAATTCTTTAAGCAAGATATTTAAATACATTCATTGAGGTCCGTTTATCAAAATTTATGAAGTTTTCACTCTGGGCTACATGTGAACCTTGCTCTGTCTGTAGTGGGGAAACTTTTAGAAAGATGAAATGACGGGTCGCCTCAAGAAAGCACTAATTTAGAACTTAGATAGCTAAGAAACCCCAGTTAAATCTTGGCACTGGACAGACCCTGTGACTGGGTAGTGTGTTTCTACCACCAACTCTGGAGTGGATACAGTTGAACCATACAGACTGTGTGGTAGTGCTGTGTGCCCAAAGCACACACTGCTGGCCTAGAGGCTGATTACCTTCTCCTATGTCTCGATCTCCTTGTTGCTACCCTGTTCTCTTATCCTGCATCGATGGCATAACTGTGCTGCAGAATATGTTGTTAGGTAACGATTGGTTCTCACCCAGTACTCAGCCTTCCCATGCCCTGTTTCAGGATCAAGCCTTGTGAGTACCCCAGACCCTCATCCATACTTCTCCCACAACCTTCTAGATCTAGCCAAACTCACACAACCAGTGCCTAACCTACCATGGCTACTCCTAACTCCACCTTAATCAATGTCTAAGCTTCTGCCTGCACCCACACCTGCAATTGTCCACTGGTCCAACCACCTGCTCTATAATAAAATCTTTTCAACACATTCTCCAAGGTTTAATCCAGTGTGTTCCCCTAAATTCCTCATTTCTGTTTATGCAAACCCTACAACCAGGATACCAGCCTAGTCTGGCTTCCTCTGCCTGCACCCTAAAGGAGCATTAGGCTTCAGACAGTGTCCTCTCCATCTTGTCTCCAACCAAATGGACTCTCCCATTACATACCCAGCCTTCCCACCTACCTAGACCTACCCCACACTCCACCTGTAGAGTATCTCACACACCAGGGAAGTCTCCTCTGTTCACCTGTTTACCCAAGCCATTTCCCACTTCTAGACCCAATCCTCCCACACATTGCCTCTTCTTTCTACAACTACTGTCAATAAAAAATTCTCTGAATGACCGAAATAAGTTCATGTGCCAAGATCTCATCCCCCACAAAATACCAACAATGTAAAAGATCAAGCCAGTCTCTCCTCTCCAACACCTGTCCCTCCTGTAGAAATGTCTGTCAATGAGAATTGCTAAGATAAACCCCAAGGCATAGAATTTTGAAAGAACAATCATATGCAGAGATAAAGAAGAAGGGTCTATACCATATAAGCAAGGAGTGTGGAAAACTTAAAAAAACAACAATAAGAACAGCAAAAAGACAAAGAACAAGAAAGGAACACACAAGAAATGCAGAACACCATGGTAGGGAAAGGTAAATCTTTAAATTATAGGCATAAAGAAGGGAGAAGAATCCCAAGTCAATGGTATAGACTAGAATTTCAACAAATCATAGAAGAAAACCTTCCCAAATGAAGACCAGATACACCCATACAAATATAAGAAGCACATGGAATGTCAACCAGACAAGAGTTTATAAAAGATTCCCATGGTAAATCATAGATAAAGCATTAAGTATACACAAAAAAGTGTATTGAAAGCAGGAAGAGAAAAAAAAAACCTAACCAAACCAAATAAAAGCAAATCAACCAACCAACCAACCAGCCTACACAAGCCACATATAAATTAAAAGCTATCAGAATAACAGCTGATTTCTCAGTGGAAACTCTGAAAGCCATAAGAACCTGAAGCAATGCATTCTTAGTCTTAAAAGACTATGACAACCAATATAGAAAAATATACCAAGGGAAACTATCTGCCGTGATTGAAGGAGAAAGAAAAGCTTTCCGCAGCATCAACATTCTAATTATATCCGACAAATCAAGCCTAAGAAAAATACAGGAAATATGATTTCCAGCTGAAGAGAGGAGTGAGCACAGCAATAGACCTGTGGAAAGAAATATGAAGCCATACTTATTAAAACAAAGTACCGCTCAGAACACAAACACCACTGAAAATCAACAACACAAGGACAGCAGTTAGCACACCATTTTAAGTATTAATGGCCTCAAGTCTCCAATAAATAAACACAGCCTAACTGAATAGATCAATAAACAAAATCCATCTGTTGTTTATAAGAAACAGCCTTAAGTATAAAAATCACCTTACAGTAAAAGGACAAAAGTTTTCCAGTGAAATGTGACCAGGAAGCAGCCAGGTGTCACTGTCCTAATCATTTGACAAACTAGACTTCAAAATAATACTAGTCAGAAAAGATAAAGAGCGACACTTAATTCTAATTAAGAGAACAGGTAACCAAGAAAACATTTCTTATCCTAAAATTGTTTATAGAAATCTGGGGCATTGAATTTCATAAAACAAAACAAAACAAAATAAAAAACTACCATTTGGAATTGAAGACACAGATAAACATCTACTCATTAATAGTATGTGGTTTCAATACCCCACTTTCTCCAAAAAACAGGTCATCTGAACAAAAATTAAACATCAGGATTGAAGGACTTGACAGTTATCTACCGAATATTCCACACAAATACCAGAGAATACATATTCTAGCCAGGATGGCATAGAAGCCTTTCTGAAGTAGATAATATCCTATAACACAAAGTAAATGCTTCCAAATTTGAAGAGACTGAAATCACTCCTTGTGTACTATCTCAAAAGAATGAACTAAAACTTAAAGTTGACAGCACACATATCTCTGGTAGAGACACAAACTCGCCGAGATGAAACAACTCATTAGTAATGATAAGTACGCCAAAGAGGAAACCCAGAAAGAAATGTAGAACTTTTTGCAATTAAATGAAAATGAAGACACAAAACAAAAGACCCCCTGGAACATATTGAAAGCTGTCCTGTGAGGGTAATTTATAGCTCTAAGTGCATAAATGGCTCAGTGGTTAAGAGCACTGAGTGCTCTTCCAGAGGTCCTGAGTTCAATTCCCAGCAACCACATGGTGACTCACAACCATCTGTAATGAGTTCCAATGTCCTCTTCTGGTGTGTCTGAAGAGAGTGACAGTGTGCTCATATATGTTAATTAAGTAAATAAACACTTTAAAAAAAGATATTTTTCCCTTGCCGGGCAATGGTGGCACACACCTTTAATCCCAGCACTTGTGAGGCAGAGGCAGGCAGATTTCTGAGTTTGAGGCCAGCCTGGTCTGCAGACTGAGCTCTAGGACAGCCAGGGCTACACAGAGAAACTCTGTCTCGAGAAAAATAAAAATAAATGAGTAAATAGATAAGCAAACAAATAAATGGCACAAAAAATGACAAATGACAATCATACAGTTCAAATGGTGAGAAAAACAAGGACAAATCAAATCCAAGCCTAGCTTACTTCAAGAAATAATAAAAAATCAGAGCAGAAATAAAGAAATAGAAATAAGAAAAATAATTTTAAAAAAAGAATGTATCTAAACACTGGGTTTTTGTTGTTGTTGTTGTTGAGATGACAAACAAAATTGAAAGATACTTGGTCCAACTCACTATAATGAAAGAGAAGACTCAGATTATGATAATTAGAAATGCAGAGGTAAACACAACATCAGTCAGCAAAACCGGGAAGAAGGATAACATTTGAAATGTAAAAAAATAATAACCAAAAATGATAATAAAGATGTTGTTTCACACACACACACGAGAAATTCAGGATAGTAGAAGGGGATGTTTTAAAAATCTGTACTTCATTAAGTTGAGAAACCTGAATGAAATGGATGAATTTCTAGATTCAGCCAAACTATCCATTGAACTAAGCCAAATGACCCAAGAAGTCAACATCTAAACAGATGGGTAACAAAAGAGGCAGCTAAAAAGTCTTTCAGCTAAAAACAAATATTCAGGGCCAGTGGATTCTCAGCAGAATTCTACTGTACTTTCAAAGATCTATATCTAGTCCTTCCTAAACTATTCAAGTCAGCCAGTCAATCAGTAAGTAAGTAAATAGTGAAGGAGCACTCCCAATGGTTTCTATGAAGCCAATATCACTCTAATACCCAAACCAGGTAAAGACACAACAACAACAAAAGAAATTAACAGGCCAATGTACCTAATGAACATAGATTTAAAAAAAAAATGCTTAATAAAATAGTTGCCATGAGAATACAGACGGATCACTGCTTGGCCTTTTGGCTAAAATCAAGTGCAGTATACAGACATACATCAAAAAGATTATTCAACATGATTATTTGGGTTTTGTTCTTGAAATGTAGGGATAGTTCAAAAGATGTGATCAATAAACATAATGAGCCACATAAATAGACATAAAGGCAAGAATCACATGATTATTGCAATAGGTTCAGAAAAAGCCTTAAACAGAATCCAACACGCCTTTATGATAAAAGTCTTGCAGCGTGTAGAACCAGAAGGGATCACACCCCAGTGTCCCTCAGTTAAGCTGTATATGAGAAAACCACAGCCAATATCATCTTAAATGGAAAAAAGCTTGGAGAAATCTCTCTGAAGTCAGAAACCAGAAGGGATGTCCACTATGCCCACTCTGTCTCAATACTGTGCTTAGATCATTGGCTGGAGCAATAAAGCAAGAGAAGAAAATTAGAGGGATACAAAGAGGGATAGAAGCCAAACTGTTGCTTTGCAAAATGATAGGACACTGACCATTAAAGATTCTCAAATTCTACCAGAAAATTTCCAGAAAGTATAAACAGAAAAGAAAGATAAGCAGTATTAGCAACATGACAGGACACAGAGTCAGCTTGCACAAATCAATAGATGTCATACACACCAACAGCCAACATACAGTCAAGGGGATCATGTATGGACTCCCATTCACATTGGCCTTAAAGAAAAGGAAATAGCTATGAATAATCCTAACCAAGGAAGTAAAGGATTTCTACAGTGAAAAATTTTAACTTCTGAAGAAAGCAATAAGAGAGACACTAGAAAATAGAAAGACACCCCATGCTTATATTGCAAATTATTAAAATTTAGTAGAACTGGTAGAATTAGAATTGTGAAAATGACCATTTTATCAAAAGCTATTTGCAGATTCAATGCAATCCTAATCAAAATCCCTATGTCATTATTCAGAGAAATAAAATAGTGTACTAAAATTTATACGAAACTACAATAGGCACCAGACAGCCCAAACAGTTCTGAGTATAAAGAACTGTAGAGGGATTACAGCCCCAGATCATACGATATACCACAGGGACACATTGATAAAAACAATACAATCCTGACACAAACAGACATGCATAGCAACAGAACCAAATCAAAGGCCTAAGCATGAACAAATCTAACTTCAGCCACTTAATATTTGACAAAGATGCCAAAAAACATATGTTGAAGAAACAGAAGCATCTTCAAGAAATAGTCCTGGGGAAACTGGATGCCCACATTCTCAAGGATGAAACTAGGCTTGTACCTATCACCTTGCACAAAGACCTAAACATGAAATCTAAAACAATAAAACTGCTAGAAGAAAGCACAGGTGGTACCCTATATGATGCAGGTATAGGAAAGGCCCTCCTGAATACAGCCCCATATGCTTAAGAACTAAGATCAACAGTTGACTTTTGGGACTCAAGAATCCTCTGCACAGTAAAGAAACAATCAACTGGGTGATGGAAGCCCAGAGAACCGGAAAGAATCTTTGCTAGTTAGACATCTGACAAAGGACTGATTCCAGAATATATAAAGGACACAGAAAACAAAGACTCAAAAAAAAAAAATCAAACAATTCATCCGAGCACCTGGCCTGGAATGTGAGTCCCGAGAAAAGTAAAAATATTGCCTCAGAAACACCTCAAAAAAAAAAAAATGTTCACCACCTTTAACAATTAAGGAAATGGAAATTTATATACACTTGAGTTTTTATTTTACTCAAACAAAAAAGGGGAAACCTCACCAAAACAATACACAGGAAACCCTGCCGTGGACGTAAGGAAGTGCCTCTATAAGCTTCGCTTTCAGTCATAATAGCTAGACAGTGGAAGCCATCCCAATGTCCTGCAACTGACAAATGGATAACAAAAATAGACAAGTGCACTCATCTGGACGCAAGTAGAAGATGACGTATTGAGTCAGGTAACCCAGAACCAGAAACGCAAACGCCAACTGTTCTTTTTCATCTGTAGTTCCTAGTTCCAAATCTTTAGATGTGGAGACAGAGCCTGGGATAATTGCAGAAACCAGGGAAGAATAAGGTGGCATCATTGCCAGGGTAGAGGGATTGGGGAGCAATAGATAAGTACAGTCCTAGTGATGAGAGGACTGGAAAATGGGGGGTTACTTTAAGGAAGGAGATGTATGTAAATAAAGAAAAGGGGGCAGCAGGGTAGAAGAGACTAGCAGTGTGCAAGGGATTTGATTGGGGCGATGGAAAAAGAGAAGCATTTTATTGGAGAGCGAGGGAGGAACATACAAAAGAAAGGAAAACCCTTAAGCCTGTAGAGACTTGAGACCCTAGGGAAGGGAGATGTCCAGAGGTAGGGGATCATCCAGGACAGGGGACAACATCTGGAATGTAAATAGATAGAATAATTAATTTTAAAAAAAATTAAAATAAGGCTTCCAGGTTAAGCCACAAGGAATCATACTATTAACTATTTACTTTCAAAAGCTAATAAATTTAATAATGTTTAATAATATGCAAACACACATATTTATTTAA
Organism: Mus caroli; assembly: GCF_978045245.1. Lineage (NCBI taxonomy): Eukaryota > Metazoa > Chordata > Mammalia > Rodentia > Muridae > Mus > Mus caroli. The sequence continues at coordinate 106,279,583 of NW_028227265.1, read as the reverse complement.
TGAGCTTTTTGTCTCAACTGACATTGCTCCTACCAAGAGCCAGAGACCACCTAAAATAAATCCCAATACCAGGCATGAGTAGCATTCTTTTGTGCTGCTACTGGCCAGGGCTGGCCAAGAAATTCCCAAAGCATACAGCTTATGGCAGGTGCTTTGGTTGTCCCTTAGAAGTGGAAGGTAAATTTCAGGTGCCGACAATACCATGTATTTCAGAAACAGGGCCCAGAGAGCCTGAGCTAGAGCTAAGTTGAATGCCTCCTTCCTGAGGTCTAGCTTTCATGGTACCCAAAGATGCCATTCAAGCTCCCACAAGAGGAAGCAGCAAGTGATCCTAACCAGCTATGATACTGATGAACCACATCAATGCTCAGCATGGAATGATGATGCTCAGGATGCACTAGTGGCACACACACCTTGGCAGCAACTAACAGCTCTCTAGTTGGGCTTACAGCCTGTTTAATAGAAGGAGATTCATGCCTGCTACTGAAATCCTACACAACTAGTGAAGTTGTGGGTATGGAAGGATAACCATCTACAAGCACTGCTTTACTAAACCAGTGTGATTCCTAACAACAATCTAAATATCTGTCCTTATACCCACAGGTACATGTAGTTTCAACTTTACACCAAGGAAACTTGCTTTTGCAATATTATGAGAGACCACTACAGGAAGACCTAGGCTAACAAAATGCAGCTGTGGAGCCAAGTCCCGAGGATACCTGTATAGAAGACTCTTGCACCTAGGGCTTAGGGAACATTGAGAGGTCAAGATGGGAAGGGTGCAAGATTGGAGAGTTGGCTGTGAGATGAGTTTCCTAGTAAGGTCAGAAGCAGCACCCATAAAGTCTCACCGCCACGATTCCCTGAACTTGGTCTAAACAAGCACTGAAGCCCCAACCCTACACAAGGGATGCTGAAAGTGAGAGAAAGTCTTCCCAGGGAAGAACACACCGACTGGTTATCTAAGACCCAATAGTTTTCCCTAAAAACGCACATAGTAACCAACTGAGTCGGTTGTATTGAGGAATGTATATGCACTCCCATGTACTTATATGCACATAATAATGATATCTTATAATGATACAAGATGCCATACATTTGAAAGAGAGCAAGGGGGGGTGTATCTGGGAGTCTCTGAATTTAGGGAAGGGTAGAGAAAAATGCTGTAATCACATTATAATCTCAGAACATTTAACCATTTGATTAAAAAGCACATGGGACTGATGATGCCTAACACACTGTGGGAAGGTTGCCAGTTATTTCCCCAAATCCCCTCAGCCCCTCACTCTTCAGTGGACGCATTGTACTTTCTTCAGTTGCTCTGAGATTTGATGTTGCCTGGTATGCCTGGACTTTTCCTCTCTACTCTGCACCCCCGTTAGGCTTGGTTGGAGAGATCAGTGAGAGCCAACTCTCCCAGTCTCCCTCCAGGTCCATTTTATTTCCTAGCAATGTACACAGAGGCTTGTTCATCTGAAAGCCAAACTTCAAGTAGCTTAGCTAACCTTCAGCAAGGGCAGAATGCTCCCCAGAGCAGGGTCTTGTGGGAATGTGGCCCTTTGGGGTCGACTTACTGACTCTGACTACAATCCCTCACTCCCAGCATCTCAGAATTTGAGTCTGTTGTTCCTTCCTTTTGAGTATAGGTCAGCCTCCTGGAAGATACATACACACACACACACACACACACACACACAGAGACATGTACACACCACACACAAACACACATACACATATACAGAGAAGAGCTATCTTCCCACATACCCAAATCTAATTATCAGAGACCTCATTTATGCTATGTTAAGGAAGGAGTTAGTTTTCTAACTACCACATAATGTGTGTAAGGCAACTCTCTAGCAGTATGGACATCTTATAATTATGCAAAAATTATATAATTCTCTGTTCCCCTCAATCCTGTCCCCATCCTCCTCCTTGTCTCCATCCAATTTTAAATTTCATTTCTGGGTTTTCTGGGTCTCTAAGAAGGGACTATTGTGGGGGTAGAGATCTGCTAAGGATGTTCTTTCACAATGAGATGCCTTGCTCTTCTGGTTCCACCGAGGAACAGATTGGGTCCTTATCTTAGAGCCCGCTGTACCCTCAATTTCCAACGAGGCAGGAGGGGAGGCAGGGGATTAATCTTCTGGGAGAGTAGAAGTAATTGATGACCTGCAGACACAATGGCCATGTCGCATGCTTTGACAAAGGAGTTGCTTTTTCTCTGATTCACGACTCATTTTCATTAAATCGTACAAAGGCATAAAAATTAAGCCGGACTAAGCATCCCGCGCAGCGTTCAGCCAATCACTTTTTCTAAAGAAGAGGGAAAAAAAAAATTACACAAAATCTTGCCAGAAAAATTTAGGTGGTGTGGTCATCATAGCACTATGATAGATATGCAAATTAAGTATGAAAACTGTTCGAGTCCTTAGAGAAACTTTTTTTTCCTAAACACAACTTGAACAGTGCAGCTATGCATCCTGGTGAGGCTAAAATTGGTAAAGGCAGAGCTGAATGCCAAATGATAATTTCTGCTAAATAATTCAGGCCATGTGAACTTTGATATTTCCCTTACTTTAATGAGTATAATGTGGGCAATTACCAACTACTCTTCTCACAGAGCCAGACAATGTGCTTTTTTCTAGTTAGGGGCTTCATTTTTTCTTCGGGTAACTCATATCTGCAAAGTTTGCTATAAACGCAGGGCCTTGCACATGCGACCGCTGCATAAATGTATATTACTGAGGTGATGGTAATTATAACGAGGAAGTTTAGCATGTCTGTAAGCTGTTCCTCAATAGACAAATCTCATGACATGGGACTTGAGTTCTCCTGTGACACTGTCTTTCTCCTTTTCCCCATGCAGGGAAGCGATGCTGACATGGTGGATAAGAATAAATGCTGTACACTCTGTAACATGTCCTTTACCTCAGCCGTGGTGGCCGACTCACATTACCAAGGCAAAATCCACGCCAAAAGGTTAAAACTGTTGCTAGGAGAGAAACCTCCACTGAAAACCACAGGTATGTATGGGAAGAAAAAATGATCCAGGCTGCTACAGAGAACCTCTCTTCTCAGTCATAGGAATCAGCCACTTTTTCAGAAGCTACAAGCTTTTTGGGTTAGATGGCAGGTGCCATTCAAAGCCCACAGGGATGGATGGGGAGCCTGAGCAGAACAGAACCATTAGAGTAGGAGTTCATGGGCTTGTGCAGCGTCTTTTATCTAATGCTTACAGCCTCCAGGATGTCTGTCACATTGATCGCATATCATGTGAGATACACATCTCTAGTGCTCTTTCCAAGTTCAGCCCACAGTCCACATTGGTATGGTTGTGCACACTGCATAGGTGGTAGGTTCTTGCCAGTGTCTATGGAAAGCAATTAGCATCCCTGCCATTTGTGCTTTGACTACACCAGGGTGCAGTGACATCATGTGTTCTTAGTTTGGTGGAGAAGAAGCACAAATAAACCATAGTCTTCGTAGCCACTTTAGTTTGGAGATAAGCGTGGATTTATGGCATTCCTGCCATTGTTACTGGGAAGCTGTGATTCTAACGTATTAACTTTCTTCAGTAACTTAAATATTGATCACAGATTAGCTGACCTTCTAAATGTTTAACTAAACAACGTCTTTGGAGGTTTAACCAAATTATGAAACTAAGATTTTTTTTTTAATAATTTAGCAATGCTGGAACTGTTTGGACAAGATTTACATTGTGATGAAGATGTTACTGTGCTGGGTTATAATCCCAAGAAGTTAGGGGATATTTTTCATTATGTCTCCTCTTGCAGTGCAATTAAAATTTAGTAGTGCATTTTATCTTGCTGTCTAATGAATCGTGCATAAATCGTGGGTGTAATTATTTTTAAATGGTATTTGGGAAACGAGAGAGCGTCTGAAACAACGCTTGGTTTTGACTTTGCTGGCGTACTTCTTCAGCTAATTGCTTAACAAATAGCAAGGAGTCTTTTCACACCATTTCTCATCTGAGTTTGAGTACAGGATAATGTTTTCTTGGAGGTGGATGTGACATTCAGGTGTAGAATCGTTTTGTCTGGAAATGAGTGCAGCTTATTTTGGAACCGCTGCATGATGTGGCATTGAACAAGGGGCACTCTGTTGAGACGCTTGTTCTCTGAAAGGCTGAAGTACTAACCTTGTGACCTATGCATCGTCAGATCTCTTAAAATAGACACCTCAAAGAGAGAGTCACTGGAAAATTTCTATCTTTTCTTTCTGTGAATGAGTAACTAGATCATCTGTTCTCTTTGCTTAAGCAGAAGACTGCTGTTAAATTTCATCTGGAACTCAGGGTATTTGGAGGTAGTGCTGAGGGGAGAGAGGCTGTATCTTTGTTATCACATTGGCTAGCAAATGGGAAAATGATTATTTATGTATCAAAAACTATCCCATGCCAAAAATAGTTCTTTATGGTTTTGTATCCATCATCAGGAATTTAAATAATACAGGAACTAGGACATAGATCTCAAGGATAACTTATTAACTCTCAATATATTGCAAAGACAGGAGCTGGCAAGATGGCTCAGTGGCTAAACTTACTAGCAAACCTGAGAACCTGAGTTTGACTCCTGGACCTCTGTGGTAGAAGGGAAAAAACTTTTTTGTGTGCACTTATTTTTTTTTATTAGATATTTTCTTTTTTACATTTCAAATGCTATCCCAAAAGTTCCCTATACCCTCCCCTACCCGGCTCCCCTAACCACCCAGTCCCATTTCTTGGCCCTGGCGTTCCCCTGTCCTGGGGCATATAAAGATTGCAAGACCAAGGGGCCTCTCTTCCCAGTAATGGCCGACTAGGCCATCTTCTGCTACATATGCAGCTAGAGACATGAGCTCTGGGGGGTACTGGTTAGCTCCACCTATAGGGTTGCAGACCCCTTCAGCTCCTTGGGTAGTTTCTCTAGCTCCTCCATTGGGGGCCCTGTGTTCCATCCTATAGATGACTGTGAGCATCCACTTCTGTATTTGCCAGGCACTGGCATAGCCTCACACAAGACAGCTATATCAGGGTCCTTTCAACAAAATCTTGCTGGCATATGCAATAGTGTCTAGGTTTGGTGGCTGATTATGGGATGGATCCCCAGATGGGGTAGTCTCTGGCTGCTACAAACTTTGTCTCTGTAACTCAGAAGGAAAAAAAACTTAAACTGTGTCCTCTACATAAGCACTAAGACAAGCATGCCCTCCATAAACAAATATAATAAAACATTGGAAGCACACACACACACACACACACACACACACACACACACACACACACACTAGACACATGAATACATGTATTCCAAAGACAAAATTCAGGCCCTTTAAACTGGGTTCTTGCTGTCTGTGGTGCTATCTTAGCTCTTGAGGTTACAGGGATCAAGGAACCTGTTAGGCAAGATCAGAATAGGAAAGGATAAATTACACTATCAGCTTGAAGCTTCTTCCACTGGGGAGCAGAGAAATCTAATTGTCATATCCTAGAATGTACTGGCTGGTTTTGTGTATCAACTTGACACAAGCTGGAGTTATGGCAGAGAAAGGAACCTCCCTTGAAGAAATGCCTCCATGAGATCCAGCTGTAAGGCATTTTCTCAATTAGTGATCAAGTGGGGAGGGCCCATTATGGGTGGTGCCAGCCCTGGGCTGGTAGTCTTGGGTTCTATAAGAGAGCAAGCTGAGCAAGCCAGGGGAAGCAAGCCAGTAAGTAACATCTCTCCATGGCCTCTGCATCAGCTCCTGCTTCCTGACCTGCTTGAGTTCCAGTCCTGAATTCTTTTGGTGATGAACAGCAGTGTTGAAGTGTAAGCTGAAGAAACCCTTTCCTCCCCAACTTGCTTCTTGGTTGTGATGTTTGTGCAGGAATAGAAACCCTGGCTAAGACATAGACTCTTTCTCATCCATTTCCCATGATTAGCATACCCTCTTATCCACCTGCTTTAAGCAGAAAGAATCTTGGAAGGTGACAACCACAGACCAAATTGGAGTCCCAAGAAGCTAAACTGAACCTCAGGCTTGGGATTCTGCCAGCCATTGGGCACAAAAATATGTAGAAGTAGGCGATGGAAGGTGTGTCCTAAGCTAAAGGGGAGACCATGGGTGGGACAAAGGCTAGCATGTTAGTGTGGCTGCAGAAAGCTTGAGTGATGGAGGAATGTTGCCCACAGTCTGACAGCAGGACTTTGGATGCAGACCAGAGGTTTGGGGAGAATCCGAAGATATGCTCTTTAAGAGGATCACAGGTGAGTATCAGTTAAGGAGCAGGGATCGGGTTGGAGAACCAGCAAATGAAAGAGAACAGGACCCTGGTCCCAGGCTTCAGGCATTGGGTCTAAAATACAAACCCAGTTATTGTAAGGGAAAGGACTTAGGAGCTGGAGAAGACCCCAGCCATGGCATTGCAGGTGCTTTGGATTCCTTGCCTAGAATAACATTGGCTTCTTCTGTAGGCCAAGGCCTTTCCTAATAGCAACTTAGAGAGAGCTCAGTCCTGAAGCTTCCACGTGCACATGTACACATGGGCTAGTCCTGCCTAATCAGCTTAGCTGGCTTGAAAATCCTATCTGTAATGAAAACAAAAGGGGGAAAACAAACAAACAAACAAACCAGACACGTAAAACCTAGTTCACTGATTGTTGATGCTAGAGAGAAGCAACACCCTGCTCAGGTATGCCCCTTACGCTGCCATATTGTGAACCACCGCCTCTCAAACTCTGGTGATTTCTGGGTGGACATATTTCATCTAATGAAGAACAATCAGGACCCATGAATCACTGTCTCTTCCACCGGCATCTGTACTCAGATCAGACATCAATTAAGCACTCCGAGGGGCCTAATGCCCTTTGAGCTGCCTTCTTCAGATAAGAACATCTTTACTAGGACTTCTAAATTGCATAGCCAACCTACTGGAACACAAACCAGTTCCGTGCCTTCTTGATTTTTGTCTTAGAATCTCTGGTCTGGATATAGCTGTGAAGACAAAAGCACATAGAGGGTTGCTGGACCAGAGACCTTGAGGTACAGATTCTGTCCAAGTGGGAAGGGTGATTTATGCTGCCATATAATATCATTTGCAGTGAGACCAGAGAAACTGGGCTGTGCGAAGAGAGGCCAGAAAGTAGAAAATGGCTGTGGCAGTTAGCTATTACTATAGCAACAGGACAAAGACAGTTTAATTTATGGCTGGACACTCAAAACTCATACAGACAATTTTTAATAAAAAACAATGATGGCTATTTTTAAAGTAAAAAAAAAAGAAATATATTGATATTTGAACCTTTCCATGACTCCTCCTCATCTCATAAAAAAGAGAGTCTCAGAGGAATTGCAAGATTGAATGAACAGGTAATTCCCAATTCACAATCTACCCTTCAGGGTCCCTTTTATCCAGCCTGATTCTGCTGTATGCTTCTTTCTGCTTCAGAGTCACTGCCAGGCATGATTGAGAGGTTCACTGATTTGATTGATGGGTTGTGACAGAGCCCTGGGAGGCCGGGACAGTGAAGGAGAGAGGATATGTTCATAGTGTAACCAGCATCCTGAGATTCGTCTTAGAGCAGAGTCCCAAAGGACCAAAATGATTGTGAGTGGCTGTTATTGAATCCTAAATCCAGGGTGAGCTTGATATCTTGCAACTGAAGAGCAAGTGTCTATAGTTTCCAGTGTTTGCAGGGGATAGGATTGGGGCATGTTAGTGTGGCTGCAGAAAGCTTGAGTGATGGAGGAATGTTGCCCACAGTCTGACAGCAGGACTTTGGATGCAGACCAGAGGTTTGGGGAGAATCTGAAGATATGCTCTTTGAGATCCCAGATTTGGAGTTTTATTCATGAATCACATTGCTTTGAGGTCTCTACTAGGGAGGTAAGCACTCACCAGAAGTGCCTTTCAGGGCATGGAGACTGGAAAATCCTACTGTGTCATTGAAATGTCCATGCCTGATAACTTGATGCTTTCTCACTTGCTTCTACCAGTTCCCATGAATGCGAGGGACATGGGCTTTTTGAAGAAATTAGGGTCCAAACAGTAAGAAAATGATGTCACGAATAGTCTCTTCTTGGAGGATGAATAAAGGAATTGAGTCTGTTTAGTATATAAAGTACATCACTCTTGGGGAAGTCTTTAAAACACTATCATAGGAAAGAGATGTAATTGTGGAGCATGTGTTTTGTGTGCAGATGTGTGTTTGCTCATGTGCCCAAGAGCAACAGATATAACCAGAGAGTAGGCAGAACATCAGAGTTAGGTGGGAGCTCAAGACAGGGAAGAGTCTGTTGATACCCAGAGATGTTCACAGGCAGAATGAGAATGTGGGAGCTGTTGATGAGGAGTCTGCTGCTGATTCTTGGAGCTTTTCCAGTTGGGGTTCCATAAGTGGTTAGTTACTGCTTAGCTTAGATGACTTTTCAAAGCCCTCTAAATCAAATATTTCCTGCCGGCTAAATCAAATATTTCCTACACATGCAGGTAGATCTACGGATAGGATGGCTGGGAAGAGCTCTGACCTGGGATCCAAGGAACCAGGAGCTCGGGCACAGTGCGACCAGAGTCAGTTTTATACTTTCTGGTTGGAACAGGAACACGTTTCTCTCCAACTTCAGTCTTCTTGTCTGTTGTTTTGTTCTACTGCTGTGCATACATTTGCATATATCTCCCCGTTCTTGCGAGGGAAGAGCTTGGTTCCCTTCCACGTTCTGAGCCTCATATTTGTTTTGCTGCTGCCTTGCCTAGAACATAAGAGCTACTGCATTTGAATCTCTTAGGACAAGACTTTCTGAGCTGTGTTTTTGTGGGCTGAGGCAGAGTCTGACACTTACTGCTGCTGGAAAAGGGGAAGCATTTCTGGTGGTAATGAAAGGAAAGACTAGGGACTAGAGGGTGGGGAGGGCTGTGGAGGGCAAAAGAGCAATCAAAGTCTGCTCAATAAGCCTTCAGGAGGCAAGAGATACAGTCAGCCAACAGGAGCTAAAGTCCTAGACTAGCAAGTGGAAGCAATAGGGAGTAGTTTTAAAGACAGAAACTCAGGATAAAATAAGAAATCAGAAACCAGGATTAGGACTCCAAAGAGAGTCTCTGTCTCAGGGATATAGAAGGATTTCTGTTATCAGAGAGTAAGAGCGGTGACTAAACAGATAGAAGCTTGATACCTAAGCCCAGAGGCCATAGAAGAGCCATTCTTCCCCTGCCTGTGCAGCAGGATATGCACTAAACAGGCCAGCGACATCCTTCAGGCTCTGAGCTGCATGATGGTGTCCTCCTGGCCTCCTGTATAGACCATCTTCGATGCTGCTACACTGAGACTGTAGCTGTGTAATATGATTCCCAAGTGGCAAGATAGATGGTATCAGGTCTGACATTGGTGGCTCCCCAGGAACACAATCCCAGGCAGCTGAGGGGAGAAGTCCATCTTCATATGGATCTTATCCTTTGGGTAGAGTTGCTCCCCAAAACCCATGCGCAGCCCTGGGCGACTGGTTTCCAGGTAGTGTACATGTCGCTCTCCCAAGTTTTGAAAGCTTGACATATGTGCTCTGCGTTAGCTGCTGTTCCCTTTCTCACTTTGTTAACGCACATTCTCAAATGTAATGCTCGGCTTCTGAATCCCCACTCCCAGATGTGCCCTGCCTGTAGCTGTTCCACACCTGAGATGCTCTTCACTCTTCCAGTATGTATCTAAGCACCTCCCATCCTGCTAAATCCTCTCTCAGACTCCCCTAGTCTTTGGGAATCCTTCCTGCTTTGGGAAACCTCAGAGAATATGTTGTGGGCTTTTGCATAAGTCATGGGTAAATCTCAGTAATTATTAGTGAAGGATTGAACTTTCCTATGTCTCCCTTTCATTACTATGATGACTATATGAGCCAATAACATAATCAGAGGACACATCTGCCACATTATTATAGTACCATAAACGGCTCTGTCAATTCCAGGAAGGCGGCTATTTTTACTGACTCTGTTCTGGACTTTTCTCTGGGACATATAATTCGCACACGAGCTGTTCTATTGTTGGTTGTCCAAGGCGAATCCACTGGGTTAATTTACTTTGCCAGTTGTTCTCTAAACTTGCATCATAAAGGAGTCCTATCTCCATAGCTATTCTCCCTTCTGGCGCATTCCCAGACACCAGCTTGACTCCAGTGATTTTCCAGGATAGTGAATGATAGAAAAATAGAACTCAGTGTTTGGTTCCTACATGAGAACAAGTCTGAGTGTAAAAGTTCAGGCTGCTATGCAGAGTCAGAGGAACCTGGCAGAGAAGATGAGTCAAAATAGCTGAGCATGGTGTGGGGATGCAGCTCAGTGATAGTGTTCTCTCTCTATATATATACATATATACATACATATATACTATATATATGTATATATATAGTATTACATATATATTTATACATATATATCTATATATTGTCATATATAGATATATCAACAATTGAAGAAAAAGAGTCCATGCATTTGAGAGAGAGCAACAGAAGAGATTTAGGAAGGGTTAGAGGGAAGGAAATGAAAAGGAGCAAATGATGTAATTATAATATAAAATCAAGTATGAACAAATTAGGATTAAAATACTTTGGAAGAAAGAAGAGTGAAAGAGGAAATCTGAAACCTAGAAAGGCATCTTTGTAGGCAGCGCCCATATTCTTCCATAAATTGAAGAGAAAGTTTAGATTGCGAATACATAATCCGAATGGGTAGGTATTGCTATATCTATCCATTAGAGGGTTCATTAATGCGCATGGCAAACATGTTGCTTATCTGAAACCTGCTCACCTCCTACCCTGGACATTAAGTTGGTTATGAATTGGTATAACATAGGTGTCATTCTATGGCCAGGCTACAAATGTGAGAATGAGACGTAAGCTTTTAGTGATGCTCTGGAGTTGAGTATTGCTGTTCCTGGAGTGACTAATCTATCTCGCTGATGTACTGTCCTTTTGGGTTTCTGTTTCACCTGGAAGCTTTTATGAATGCATCTATCACTCCCAGAAAAGTAGATCTGGAGATCAGTGTTTTATAAAATTCCCAAACATCATTAGCCTGACAGTAATGACACTAAAGCGTGCAATAACCTTTCTTTCATTTTTGACGTGCCTGTGGTGCCGAACCTCCCTTAACATACTGGGAAATCCCTGCAGTCTAGCCCTGAGACCTGCTTAGCAGGGACCCTGGTGTTGCTTCCTCAGTCTTGCTGCCAAGCTTGCCATCGCGTTTGGTATACAGAGCAAATATCTTTTGGATGTGTAGAACTGGGAGCAAACATTAGAATAATGTTAGGTGTTGAAATATTTATGGTTTTCATTTTCAGGTGAATAGCCTTGGTTAAACTTCAAAGACGGTGGTGCTCACTTTCTTGACTTTACAAAAAGCTTTTCCTGAGAAAGGGTGGTATAGATTAGAATCTAAGACATAACCCCAGCCTTTGGAGGCAGATCCTCTTTTAAATTCTGGTTACCTATGCAAGTTTGCATACATTTTTATTTGTACACTAGCTTTCAAATGCATTGTAGAAGGAGGACAAGAAAACAGATGCTACAGACTGAAAAGCCTGCTGTAGCGCTCACTGTAAGGACAGAGTGAATGCGTTGTCCTATATAAATACATGTAAGTGTGTATCAGCATATATGTCAAACCCTATCATTGGCGAGTAAGGATTCACTGAAATGCTCAGGCTTTCCAGATCACTTTGTAGTTATTCCCACATATGTAGAGAACCATGAGAGATCTGAGACACCCCATGGGAAAGCTCCACCCTGAGGCTGAAGGAGGCAAGACTAGCCTGCTGGTGTCAGCTGTCACAGGATTAGCAGTGTCCTCATTTTGCTTTCTATTAAGGGTGATGCCTTTTGACTATGATTTTCCCCCCACTGACTTGCCATTTATAATTTCTCAAGGGTTGTGTCGAGGAGCTGTTTAGTGTCCCTAAAGCAAGCAGGTGGAGGTATGGCAAAAACACATGCACTAATTCAGGTTCTCTCAAGCCTCAGTTAGGACACCGCTAGCCATGGATTCAATCTGTGCATTAAGTAATGTATCATAAACAAACACACAACAAGATCATGCGCTGATCCATTGATCAGAATGTGATGGCAAGCTCAGGAGCTTCCTTTTATAGCACTAGCTTACCACTCACTGTTCCTGGTCACAATTTAAAAACTATTATGAATAATGAGAACCAACTATGTATATATCTAGCAAAAATTACCCTATATTCATTTCTAAACATTAGGCTTCAAAAAGTCTGCTCGTTACTCTGCAATGAAATAAAAAACTAACATTAAAAAAAATCCCAAAATGTGGTTAAACTGTGTGGAGCTGAGTAGCCCGACTGTAGCTTAATAACAGAGCCAGTAACCAAGGCTGGTAATTACAAAGCCATTATATGAGGAGAATCATATTTATAGTTTCATTGAATCTTTGTGCTTTGTCATACATAAAGCACAGTAATATATCATTATTAGGAGCATCTTACTGAAGAAGCAGCAGAGACCTGCAAGTGAGTAACTTGTGCTGTGTACAGTCAGAATTGCAAAGCAAAAGGCAGGACGGTTGCAGAGTCCAGGACTTAGCTCTGCTCCCCAGTGGTAAGTCATGCATCATAAAATCACCTGCTGATTTTGGCTCGCTTCCAGCAGTTCAAACTCCAGGGCTCACACTAGGCGACCAGTAGCAACACAGCCACAAGGACAGATATTTATACTTTTGCAAGGGATCATTTTTCATTTTGAGAGACAATGAGCAGGAATGGGAATTAGAACAAATCAGCTATGGCTTCTCCCACTCAGCTCCTATGTGTAAGTGTGTTGACTGAATATTTCTCTTTGCCTTTATCCCCTGGGAAGAGGAGACAGAGCTTCAGGAGTCTTCCATGAATTTCCATGCCAGACACAGACTTGCTTATTTGAGTTCTCTGAGGAATGAATAAAGATCAGGGTATTCTAGGTCTGTTTGAAAGTTACATAAATTCAAATGTTGAATAATGTATGCACCCCAGGTTCCATCCACACCTCCTATTTGCATATGAGATTTTATAGACCATTACGGTTCTATCCTCTGATTCAGGTTCCTTAGATTGCCTGGCATCATCTCTCTCGATACCTGTTTTCATAGCTGCGTGCAAATACAAGAAATAGCTTTGTAGAATTGCAAATCATCTCATTTTCTTTTTCTGGGACCTGAAGCTTAGAGGGATGGAATCAGCTGTCCAGGACATACAGGGGTGGTTAGCAGCAGGAACGCTTCTCTTCTCTTGTAGTTATCCCTTCAGAGTATCCTTTTGAAGGAGTAATAACACTGGTCAGTTCCTGGACCGCTCTCTGGTCACTAGGGCTTAAATGTGTCGGCCCTGGAATGATATGAGTTGATATCTTTTGGCCATGACTTTCGTCATGCAGGTTTGAAACAATGACTTGATCAAGTTTTCTGTCTTCTTGCATTTTTAACTAAAGATACAAGATCAATGAATTGGGGTTTTTTAACACTTCAACTACTGTCCTTTCCCCCTTTCCCAGGCCAAACATAGAATGTAATCATCTCATATACAAATAATTTCTCTTTTGAAAATTACTCAGTTTGCCACTGGTTGACAGTGGAAATGAGTTGTGAAGAAGCCAACACACAAAGCTTTGTTAGTATGAGAAAGAAAGGCTGACCATCCATCTCAGCATTTATATTAACAGTCACTGTGTACGTGTGTTCAGTAAAAGGTTGCTCTCAAAGGTTGTTCCAGTGGTATCAGAAAGAAGCAATACCAGGAACTTGTGAACCCTATCCTGTTTTCATCTAAGGCAGGTGACATAATACTAGCCCTGATGTCTTTACTATGGAACATACTTACAACCGGAGAGATGATAGCAGCTTTGCCTGCCTTCCCAACCAGATTTTAATTCCCTATTGTTTGAAGACTCACTAAATAGTGAGGCTCTTGTTGTGGGTGAGAGCACCATATGAATGTTGGCTACCAGGCAACCACTGTCATAAGTGACACAACTCAACCATCAACTCAACGTTTCTCCTTTTGGTGATTAAGAGAGGTTTAAGACCACAGAGGACTTAAGTAGGCTTCTGGATGCAACCAAATGAGTCCCTTCACCATGTCTATGAAGGAGTTCAGCAGCAGAGTAAAATGATCAGTTTGCTGTGCTTACCATCCTGGAACTGTCAGCAGGAGATAGAGTCAGTCTTACGATGTGCACACAGAAGGAGCACATTGCCATTCAGACACAACTGGCAGCAACTGCAATTCAACGAGCTGTGGTAGGAGCCCAGACCAGGTCTAGTCTGTGAGACAGGGCTCATCAGGTAGGCATCATGCCTGAAATAATGAGCAGTGAGGTCTGAACATCCCTGTTCCTTGAAGTTCCCACAGATCTTGAACACCAGCCTTAAAGCACCATGTTTCCTCTTTATTTGACAAACATATTTTAGCAGGTGATGTGCTGGAATAAGTAAGCATTTTATTGCTTGATATTTAGGAAATTTAGATATTAAAATATATTTTATCTATGTATCTCTATATCTCTCTATAAATCTATTTATTATTTAGATATAAATGATCTAGTCTTTTTTATATTTAATACTTTTCATATTTAGCATATTTAGATTTAAATTTTCTCTGACCATGAAGCTTGGTTAAAAAAAGGCCAGTTTCCATCAATGTCTATAGTTCCCCCTCTCTTTAAGGATACAGAAAAAGCCTATAAATATACTCAGTGGTATCTCTGCCTCTAGGCTTGGGCCTCGTTGTGATTGCTCCAAGTGTGATTACTCCAGGATGCTGTTTCATACTTGATCTCAACAGGCTACCCACTAGGCCCAGGACTTCCCTTGAACTGGGTCTCTCTCACCATTCTTCCTTGGCAGGCTTTGCACTGAGCATCTCCATGCTGAGTTCTGGAAGACAGGACCAAGGTTTCTCAGTATGTGTTTCTGAAGGGCCCCCTATACCTGTTCTGAACTGCTCTCAAGCTGCACAGAACTTTGTTGATTTTCAGGACCTTCCTTTCCCTCTCTTGTTCCTATGGAGTCAATGTCTGTCCTGACAGCAGGCACATTCCTCTTTCACGTTCAGATTCCTTCCCCTCCCCTACTACTGATCATCAATACAGTTCAGTTCACCTTAAGGTAGGAGAGCAAGGCCTTTGGGTTTAGCTTTGTGTTTGGAATACAGTAGAAAACATGTTAATTTTTATAAAGTGTGTCGACAGGGAGTTGGCTCAGGAAAACAGAAGCTTAGCAATCTTTTTTTCTTTTTCTTTTTTCTTTTTTAAACTTGGATCACCTTCAAAGAAACTGCTTCTCGGGTGGATTTCCCACTAAGTGATTTCCACTTGTCTGCTAAGTGCATGGGAATAGAGGGCTTTAAATTTACCTACGATTTTCAAGAGCATTTTGTTGTATTATGAGTTACAAAGGAGAGATTAAGGGGACCCTACTAAGCCTTTTCAATTTCCTCTGCAGGCCACAATTTTTTATTGTGAGTGGGGGATGGCTACAGGCCGGATCTAGAAATTTTGAGCAAAGGCCTCAACCCTGGGAAGTTAGGGAGAACATTAGAAGCTGGCAGTCCCCAGTCATCTGTGGGGTTGACTGCTGCCAGATTGCTACCTGTTCAGATCACTTGCCTGAGAAGCGGGTACAGGCTGAGGCCCACTCCTTGGTTCTTCTAGTGATCCTACCTTGATGAATACAAACTGCTAATCATTAGCCCCCGTATTTTGCTTTCAGACAGCATAGTGGCTGAGCTCTGACTTTTCTCTGCCAGTCAGTAAATCTAATGCATAGAGGGTATTGGGGGAAGCTAACTCTAGGTGGAAAAGCATTTACTACAATTTTTTAAATACAAAGGGGGAGATTAATTCACACATTTTGTGAACCTTGATATTGAAGTGATTGCCGACAGGAGCCTGGCATAGCTGTCCCCTGAGAGACTCTGCCAGAGCCTGACAAATACAGATGTGGATGCTTGTAGACAACCATCAGAGTGAGTGTGGGGTCCGCAATAGAGGAGTTAGGGGAAGGACTGAAGGAGCTGAAGGGGTTTGCAATCTCATAGGAAGAACAAGAATATCAACCAACCAGCCCCCCTCCCCCTGTGCTCCCAGGGACTAAAACACCAACCAAAGAGTATACGTACAGGGACCCATGGCTCCAGATGCACATGTAGCCGAGGATGGCCTTATCTGGCATCAGTGGTCCTGTGGAGGCTCCATACCCCAGTGTAGCAGAATGCTAGGGTGCTGAGGTGGGAGTGGGTAGATGTGTCGAGGAGCACCCTCATAGAATCAGGGGGAGGGAGATGGGATAGGGTTTCATGTGTGGGGGAACCAGGAAGGGGGATAATATTTGAAATGTAAATAAGTAAAATAACCAACAATGACAAAAACAGAATTTTGCTTTTCAAAGTGTTTATGCCATATCCAGAGATAGAACAAATTCACAAAATCCCATCTCATGCACCTGTTTCCAGAGAGATTCCATTTCATTTGCCGCCCACAGCCTGCTCTCTGCCGCAGTGGCCTTCCCCTGTCCCACTGGAAATAACAATGCTAAAGTCTTCTCCCTGCTTTAGTTACCAACTGCAGTCTGCATGCCTTAGCATCAGGGGTCATTAAGTACCTCTCTTCTAAAAGCCTGCTCTTCCTGGCCCACTCTGCATCCTTCTCAGGCTGCTTTGGAAGATAGAAGGCTAACAGGCCAAATTCCCTCATCTCCACCGTGTCTCAAGTATTATTAAGTTGTGCTTCAGCCTCTCTCCTGCCGTTTAAGTCGTTTTAGATCTTCAGCTTGTATGTGTGCACCTGCCTTCATGTGTGTGAGTGCGCCTGTCTTTGCTTCTTAGCCAGCTCTCTGTCTCTAACAAACCCTTCCTAGCTTCCCATCAGGTATCTTGTTCTGCTGTGGAAGTTTCGGGTTTCTGTGATAACAACAAGGCTACAGGGGCACACTCTTCCACAGCCCTGACCTTTCCTAAATCAGCCCCTTTCAGGATAGGACAGCAATGTGACACTAAGAAAGAACATGAGCAGTGAGGAGGTTTGGGTCCCAGCATGGCTGAAAACGCATCTTCAGACAGCTGTGGAATCCACACAGGGAAAGCCACAAAAGTCATGAGTTTGGATCTAGTGTGATTTTGTTACCAATACTATATTGATTTGAATTTGTTGGCATTATCATTTTTTGAAGAAAGCATATAGGCTTTTAATAAAAATAGTACTGGGAAATTGGGTTAAAATATGTCCATTCTGGTATTGAAGTTCATGAGCTGTGCAGCTTGGTATAGAATGTGGTGCCAGCATAGAGTGAAGGATATGGACTAATGGATCGTCATGCTTGGGAAGGTTGCTCTGAAGGTAAGCCCATACTGGAGAGTCTCCCCTATTGGGACTGCTGCCAGCTTTTAAGGCACCCAAGTGGCACCTACAAAGCTTTACGGCCTACTGTTGTCTACTTGCTCTAGGGGATTTTGAACCAGTCAGTCCCAGTGAGGCCAGAGAACAGTGACATTTGAACCTCCCTCAGCTAATTCCAACTCTCAGCCACGACAGAGAACCAATGAGTCCCCCAAATCCTAATTTTCAAAAGTTAATCTGCACATGAGTTACCCGAGACATTGCAGACTACAGATCTCCACCTCTTGGTTGGGGCATGACCTGAGATGAACTCACTGACAGGGGGGCATTTGTTCTTGGTGGGGGGGGGCACACACGAGGGACTAGATTTGAACTACCTGTGTTCTCTCGCTGGTTATCCTTGGTTCATGCAGCCTCATCCATAGAAACTGTTCATATTCTCATGGACTCAGCCTCTGTCGTTTCTATATAGCAGTAATGATGTGTGTTGATGAAGCTGTAGTGAAATTAATGACAATGGCTAATTCACTTGGTAATGTATGCTTTGTGTAGTCCTCTGGGGAGTGAACTAACTTGATGGTTTTCCAGCATTTATGTGGAGAGACTTGCCGAGCCTAAAAAAACTCCTTCCTAATTTACACACACCCTCTGTTCAATGGCCTTACTGCTCAGTTTGAAAAGCAGTAGTATAAAACCTGGGGTGCCCCATTCTTAGAGACCAGGGGATTTTAGCCTGTAACACTGTGGGTGCTCTCGGTTTAAATGTTGGAAGAGACCTACCCAGTCCTAGAGTGCAGTAGTTCATCTGTGTCACCAAGTGGTCACATGAGATTCTAGAGTTGCTTTGACGTTTTGTAGAGCTAAGTCACACATAGTTAATGTTGTAGTTTTGGTAATTTCTTTTCTTTTGTTTTGCTTCCTGAGACAGTTTCTCTGTGTAGCCCTGAGTATCCTGGAACTCACACTGTAGATCTGGCTAGCCCCAAACTCAGAGATCTGCTTGCCTATGCCTCCTGAATACTGGGGTTAAAAGCATGGGCCACCACCACCACCACAACTTAATGTTGTGCTTTTAATACAAAGTAGAGTCCATTTTTGTAACTTGTAAACCATACAGAGTATTGAGGTCAATGCTAACTTCAGAGTATATACATGAGGAGTCTCAGTACTGGAGTGAGAGAGAAACCAGAAAACCACTCCTGTAGAGGGAAGGTGGTGTGGGTGAAAAAGCAGATGTGTTCGTGGGAGTTCTGCTCAGAGAACAAGGCTAGGCTCCCTTCCCACCAGTACTTCCAAATGTTCTGCTTTATCCTGGCCCCAGGCTGCCAGGCTGCCTCTCTTTCTCCAGATTTAGTAGTGGTACTTTATGTCGGACATGCTTCTCGCACTGATCACTGTTCTCATCTCTGAGTCCTCTATAAATATTCATGGGCTATACGACATGATCCAGGAAGCTGGTTCTCCAGTTGAATAGCTGATGCTGTGGGATAAGTAAATTATTTCCTACCCCTCAAGTGTCAGGTATGGGTTGGGTGGAGTGGGAAAGCTGACAGATTAAAAAGATCCCCAGCTGGTGCCAGTGCGGGTGTCAGCTGCACAGTCCTCCTGCTGCTCTGACCTTCGTTTCTGTGATCTAGGTAATGCTTCTGGCTCAGAACACTTTCTGGGAGCAGGTGTTGGGAGGTGGTGAAGAGACCAGGTCCTGTCAGCAAAGCCATTGAACTGGCCTTGAGTGTTGCCTCTTGCCTGTGCTGGGTAAAACATCTAAAGTTAGGAGCTGTCTAGAGGTATCCAGTTAACAGGTGGTGAGTTAATTCCTGCCCAAGCAATAAGCAACAGTTCACCTTTATATCTGATTTCACTTTTTAAAATGAATCTGAAAATATTCAGGAAAAATTTAGGACTTATACAACTCACAAGTTTAAATTGTGCACTGTTTTGAACAGAATGATGAAATCTCTCCCCTTGCTCAGTCCTGCTCAGGATGTCAATCACTCTTAGGTACAGTATATCAAAGTCAGATTCGCTACATCCCTGTTAGCTACTTAGCAGTCACCATGGGTATCAGGTAGACTACCCTGGTATCCCAATACTGATGTTCAAATGACCATAATGTAGTCAATAATGGCTCCAAAGTGCAAGAATAATGGTGCTGGCCATTCAGACATGGCAGGTAGCACCCTAAAGCAAATCCTGTAAAGATGAGGGTAAGCAATCTCAATTGAACTTAAAAGAAGAAGATGATGATGAGGAGGAAGGAGATGAGGACGGGGAGGAGGAGGAGAAGGGGAGGAGGAAGGGGAGGAGGAAGGGGAGAAGGAAGGGGAGGAGGAGGAGAAGGGGAGGAGGAAGGGAAGAAGGAAGGGGAGGAGGAAGGGGAGGAGGAAGGGGAGGAGGAAGGGGAGGAGGAAGGGGAGGAGGGAGAGGAAGAAGAAAAGGAAGAAAAGGAAGCAGAAGAGGAAGAAGAATGAATAGTCTAAATGTGCTAAGATATATAGTAATAGTGAAACAATGAGCACACGAATGTTGGGTATCTGAGGTCTCAGAAGAATATCGCACACTGTCACAAGGTACAATGGGTAGAATGTTACAATTCTTAATGTATCTGAAGTTATGCTACAGTGTGTGTCTTCAGAATTTTTCCATTATGCCCCTGGGTTAAAAGAAATACCTCTCAGATACATTTACCAAACAGCTAGATCCAAACAATTTTAAAAGTTTGTTTTGATTCCTTGGGCATTTGAAATTATAATACAAATCAAATGAGAGAGAAAATGTAATCTTTTGATTTTATATTCCAATAGCCTTTTTGAGTAAGGAAGGCTTTTGTCTACTGGACACTGTATAGTATCACAAACCTTGGCAAGAAACATTGATACTTCCTCATTGATCAGTTTGACTAGCTCTAGGTAACATCTAAAAGTTCAGGTTCCCAGAAATAGGGATGTGGTGTTTAATAGCAAAGATGTGGGTGGGTTTCCTTGAGCTCATAGCTCCTGTGGGATCCAAAAGACTTTGCTGCCTTCAGATGTTAACATCCTTTATGGATTTTATATGAGTTCTGTGCACTTTCTCAGGCCAGCTCCACCAAGGGGTTGGGAACTGTGACCACAACCAACTCTTCTGCCACTTAGAGGGAGTGAAGCATTTCCCCTAGGAAGAGTCTGCAGACACCATGCCATGAGATCTTCTCTGAGAGAAACACAGGAGTTTACAGAGAGCGGTGTTCACTGATTCAACAGCAGACACTGTTACCAAATCAAGGGATGCCCTGAGCAAGCTGTGGCTCTTTCTCGGATGTAGATTAAGTTATAGAGAGTGGACTTCTTTCTTCCCTTAACCAAGGCTTTACCATGTGCAGGCCCAGTACCCAGCACCCGAGATGGATTAGTGAACAAACAGATAATAACCCTTGTTCTATGGAAATTACATTCTAAATTTTTGTTAGTATGAGGAAGTTATAAAAGGCTTTTTCATCTTCTCTAAAGTTCTGTGTAATAGCCTATTTTTTTCAGAGATGAAGATTCTGCAGAACACGGGCGTTCTTAAGATATTTAGATCCTAATCAGTGACTGAAACAGGAGGGAATTATTCTGTATTAATGAAAACTACTGATCTACAGCTACCGTCTTAATGAAGACTGATAACGTATGCATGCGGGTGGGTGAGGAGGCAAGCCCTGTTAGCAGGCTGATTATGCTAAGAATGTCGACACACAACTGAATCAGAATGCAGTTTTGGGGAGCCATCTTCCTCTTTGCTCATTCTTGGGAAATATACAATGGTGTATAGCTTGAAACATCACATGCTACAGTGTCTAATTTTTAGTGCAGCATTTTGTTGTTGTTGTTGTTTTGTTTTGTGTTTGTTTTTAAAGCATGGAGAACAGGCTTGACTTTGGGGTGTCTCCCGTGAGAAGAGGAGATGAACTTAACTTTATCTAAACAAGTGGAACTCTTTTTGGTCTTTTAAAGTACTGTGAAAAACTGCTTTTCTCCTCCAGGTCTTCTGGGAAGTCAGGAGACACAGGGCCTCTTGGATTATATTCTGGCACGCTACCTTTTCTCCATTTTACTTCCAGGAAAATCAACAATAAATGAATAAATAAATCATTGCAAACGGAATCTTCTGAGATTTAAAACCTGGCCGTGGCGCTGCAACTCTCCAGAGTCATGCTTTCCCAGGCTTTGTACTAAAACATGGTAGCATGAAATGCAGCCTGCACATAAATTATCAAATTAAAAATGCTTGCCTCCACACCAATGAGCACATATACATGAATATTAAAAAACATTCAATCTGGAATAGAACCCAGCACTGCTAAGATTCTGATTTGTACCCTTACAGTATCTGTACATAGTTTTATGTTCCGAGTGTGGACTTATCATTTCATGTGTGATTTGCGTTCATACCCTGTGCACAGTACAAACCAGTTACTTTATGTTCTGTCCTGAGCATCTCTGTAGGTCACCTCCTACTTTCTTAAAACATGCTCATACTGTTTTATCTCCTATTGCTATATGGTATTTCAGAATATGGATACCTACATCGCCTATGACGAGTATGCCTTCTTTGTTAGCTTCTGTGACTGTTGTATTGAAATTTCAGATGATATTTATTAAAACATACCCACACCAAGTAAATGTGACCAAAAGTCCATAGTGTCTTCCTTCCTTCCCTCCCTCCCTCCCTCTGTCCCTCCCTTCCTCCCTCCTTCTCTCCTTTCCCTTCCTCTTTCCCTCCTTTTCTCCCTCCCTCCCTCTGTCCCTTCCTCCCTCTCTCTCTTCCTCCTTCCCTCCCTTCCTTCCTTCATCTCATGTACATAACATGAGATGAAGTCTGCACATCTGAGTAGAAGTGGGTCCTCGAATGGTGGCACGGAGTTGAGGCAGGAGCCTGCAGAGGCTCAGAATAGCTTGGTGATGGAGTGATTTACACTGGCAGATGGGTCTGCAGCAGCACTTAATGATCCACTCAGATGTGCTATCTACGTATTTGGGAGAGAAAGTGACAATTGCTGAAGAATTACTATTGTCATTAATCTGAATTAAGATAAGAAAGAAGAAAGACAGTCCATCATAAGCCCTGGGAATGAAGTTCTTTTAAGGGAAAAATGCACAATTTCAAATAATGCCCATTGACAGAAGATGCTGACGCCTGAGAAGTGCATTTGGGCTCGATGTGATGACTCATTTGGCCTATTGGTCCCCAGGCACCACTGGAAACCAGTTGCCATCCAAACTGTGAAGCTGGTCTCACAGCAGGATCTCTGAACTTGGCTGTTTCCTATGCTACTTCTTACTAGAGTGCCCTAGGCTAAGTGGTTCATCCCATGAATGCCAAATTGTACCAATGGCCAATCAGGAATCTGGGGCAGGTGCACTAAGAAAGTAAAAGGGCTAACATAAGTTGGAAGGATTAGCATTGCAGATAAGAATGTCAAGGCAAGAAAGCCACATACTTTAAGGTCCCTGGCTACGCCTCCACGGCACGAGCTCTGTGTCAGAGCCACCTATGCTTTCTTACCTCAATATTTAGAGAATACTGCGAAACAGTGGGGCCGTGAAAAGGAGAAGGAGGGAGGTGGTATTATTAATGATGGATATTCAGAGAGAGTGAGAGGGACAAACACAGAGAGGAAGGTCAAGAGGGAAAGGAGGGATGATAAGAGGAAGAAGGCTGACAGAGTGAGGAAGATTGCCAGGGAGGAAGGTAAGACAGAAGAGAGAGACTTGCAAACTTTATATGCCCCAGTACAGGGGAACGCCAGGGCCAAAAAGTGGGAGTGAGTGGGTAGGGGAGTAGGAGGGAGGGTATGGGGGACTTTTGGGATAGCATTGGAAATGTAAATGAGGAAAATACCTAATAAAAAAAAAAAGAGCCCCTCTCTGGGATCTGGTGATGGAAGTCAGTAATGACCCCTTGCTTTCTCAGCTACCATCTTGTGGTGCCACTTGATGATCTGGTAGAACATTTTGTTGGCTTCCTTGGAAAACCTGGCCCCTAAACTTCTCACAGATTTTTCTTTTGCTAATGTGACATGAAGGCAGCTTTCTCTTCAGAAGGTAGGGGTGGACCCAGCAGGTTTTCCTGTTTCAGCTCTGAAAGTTCCATATCTGGAAAACCTCCCAGTATCAGCCATTTTAGGATAATCAGTACTTTATTAGTCACTTTTTGACTAAAATGTCTGACTTAAGAAGAGGAATTGTTTTCTTTTGTTTTTTTAATTTTTAAAAATTTTTTATTAGATAGTTTCTTTATTTACATCTCAAATGCTATCCCAAAAGTACCCTATACCCTTCCCCCGCCCTGCTCCCCTACCTATCCACTCCCACTTCTTGGCCCTGGCGTTCCCCTGTACTGGGGCATATAAAGTTTGCAAGACCAAGGGGCCTCTCTTCCCAATGATGGCTGACTAGGCCAACTTCTGCTACATATGCAGCTAGAGACACGAGCTCTGGGGTACTGGTTAGTTCATATTGCTGTTCCACCTATAGGGTTGCAGACCCCTTCAACTCCTTGGGTGCTTTCTCTAGCTCCTCCACTGGAGGCCCTGTGTTCCATCCAATAGCTGACTGTGAGCATCCACTTCTGTATTTGCCAAGATACAATTTGCAAAACACATGAAACTCAGGAAGAAAGAAGACCAACGTGTGAACACTTCGCCCCTTCTTAGAATTGGGAACAAAACACCCCTGGAAGGAGTTACAAAGTTTGGAGCTGAGACGAAAGGATGGACCATCAAGAGATTGCCCCACCGGGGAATCCATCCCATAATCAGCCACCAAACTCAGACACTATTGCATACGCCAGCAAGATTTTGCTGAAAGGACCCTGAGTCATTTCTTAATCCAACCAAATACATCAGTAGAAGTGACAATCACCATACCATGACAGAAGGCAGAGACGCTGTCTGTACTCTCAGGTAGATACAATATCAATTAACTTCCCACTTGAAAGTGAAGTTTCTAGAACAATGTGCACTGTTTATAGTCTTTGAAAAATAGGCCATTCTACAAAATGATGATGATTAGAAAATAGTGACTTTCAACTTGCCTAATTTAGTATTTCTTAAAGCAAAAGGAAACCTTGGGTGTAAATCCTTACTTTGGCAAGCTGCTTGCTCCCACCCCCTGCTTAGGTATAAGTCCCTGCAACGGCTTGCCACCCCTTGGCTATCATAACCCACGTTTCCTAAACCCTTTGTGGCATAATTATGAAGAAAAAGGAAATTTTTGCTTCCATCTAAATTTACTTGCTTATAGTGTTGACCATTTACTTACTAAGTGGTTAGTTGTTTCTTTATTCAATGAAAAATACATAGTATACAATACTAACTGGTCACCTCTCATGCAGAGTAGGGTTGCAAGCAGAGTTTCTTCTTGTGGACTAAAGCAGTATTTTGACAGCAGTGCAGGCACTGAAAACATTTTCATCCTCAAATCAGCTGGTGGTTTTGTCAGAAGACACAGACAGGGGTCAAAGGTGCATTATGATTCCAGGTTACTCTTCAAGACAACTCACCTAGGAACCCTCTGTTGAGATGCTGTTGTTCCCTGACAGCTATGTTCAAGGCTTGCTGAAGGATCTGAAATGTGTTTAAGGCTGGGGATGTGAGTCTTCTAAGACAAGTCTGAGGGCTTAATTCCTAGAGAAACTGGACTCTGCTTGGGTTATTGTTCATTGGCTTCAGATCCATGACTTTTTACTCAAAGCATTTAGGCTGAAAACATTTTGAAAATGAAAAAAATTCAGGGATATATATGTATGTATATGTATGTGTGTGTGTGTATGTGTATGTGTATGTATACTGTGCCAGTTTGCTTTTGATTGTGCTCATAAACACCATGGCTAAAAGCCACTTGATGAGGAAAGGGATTTATTTCAGCTCACAGATCACCAGTCTTCATTGAGGAAGTCTAAGACAAGAGCTTTAAGCAGAAACCAAGGATTAGCACTAATCACTGCCTTCCTCTCCATAGCTTGCTCAGCTAGCTTTTACACAACCCGAGTACACCTGCCTAGGGATTGGCGCTACCCTTAGTGGACCAGACCCTCCAGTATCAATTAACAATTTACAAAATTCCCCACAGACATGTCCACAGCCCAGTCTGTTGGAGGCGATTTCTCAAAGGGGGTTCTTCTCTGTAGTTTGCATCAAATTGGCCATAAAAGCTAGGCAATACCATGTTGATACATGCATCACATGTCTTGAGTGTGTGAACCTGGGAAGAGTTAATTAAAAATTCTGTTGCAGTATGCTTCACACTAGCTGGTATATAGCCTATAAATACTATTGCATGACTTCAGGTCAAGTGCTCATACTAAATGAGTCATGGAGAAATTTGATTATTCCTAGTTCTTTCAAAAAATGTTTTTGAATTGCAATGAGGGATTGTGCCTATATACTGGAGAAGGGAGTGAATAAAAATGTATCCGTGAAAGTTTATCATCTCATTTCCCTTACACACATCCACACAAACACACACTTATATGACTAAGATTGCACGTGGTTTTAAGAATTGCCAAGTGAATGGTAGGTATAGTTAGGAAGCAGCTGTCAGTTTAGAGGAAGGGGAATTGGCTCCTTCTCAGGTTGTCAGGGCCTCATTCAGTCCATAAACCAAGGAGCATCCTGTAGAACAGTGTAGCTACAGGAAGGATACAGCTAGGAGCCACATGCCCACTGCTGAGTCAGTTGATGGCAGGCCATAGCAACAACTCCCCAACTCCCAAAGGGTCTTGTTGAGAAAACAATCAAAATTGCTATTTAACTTTAGTAGTATTAATAGATAATATTAGCTACTTTTTTGAAAGCCGTGTTTTTATAAGATGCTAAAATAGATGTGACAGTTTTCCTACTGCTAAGAGAAGAGCCAGCTTTGCTGCTGTTGTATACACTGTGGGCCTGTCCTTTGCTCGGAGATCTAAGAGAGCTTTATTTATAGGTTGTTTTTTTTTGTTTGTTTGTTTGTTTGGTTGGTTGGTTGGTTTTTGGGTTTTTTGTTTTTTGTGTTTGTTTGTTTGTTTGTTTGTTTGTTTTTGTTGTTCTTTTTTTTTGAGACAGGGCTTTTCTCTGTGGCCCTAGCCCTGCTGTTCTGGAACTCTCTCCATAGATTAGGCTGGCCTCAAACTGAGCTGCGGGAAGTACATCCAGAACTCAGTTCCTCCTCAGAGGCTGAGAGGCTGAGAGGCTGAGAGGCTGAGAGGCTGAGAGGCTGAGAGGCTGAGAGGCTGAGAGGCTGAGAGGCTGAGAGGCTGAGAGGCTGAGAGGCTGAGGCGCTGAGGCTGAGGCTTAGGTTTAGGCTTAGGGTCTTCCTGCCTCTACCTCTAGAGTGCTGGGATTAAAGGCATGTACCACCACTGCTATTTTATGGTAATTTTTAATGAAAATATGGCACTATTTAGGCCTGTGGTTCTCAGCATTGGATGAGCATGAGAAACCCAGGTTAGAGTGAGGGGCTGTGTGAGAACACCCGTGGACTTGATTCTTATCCCTGCATAGTCTCTGTGTTTGGTTGGAACATAGTCTGGACATAGAGATGTAAACAAAATCTAATGTTAAAAACAAAGCAAAACAATACAGCCACTAGTTTTGAGTAGCTAACTCTCCCGGGTTTAAATTTGAAAAGGGTAGGTGAGGTCAGTACTGGATATTTTCTTTTTTTTTTTTTTGGTTTTTCAAGACAGGGTTTCTCTGTGTAGCCTTGGCTGTCCTGGCACTCACCTTGTAGACCAGGCTGACCTCGAACTCAGAAATCCGCCTGCCTCTGCCTCCCAAGTGCTGGGATTAAAGGCGTGCGCCACCACGCCCGGCTTCTGGATATTTTCTTACAGGTGGAATTTGTAAAATATGAAAGTAATGTAAAATTACATGTTGCCTAACAGGTGCTTTGCAATCAAAGCCGATCATTGTTCCTCTTTGTACTTATTTGGTGAGGATGGTACACCAAGCATCGTGTTCCGATCCATGCACACACAGATTTTATTAAAACTGAGAGACTGTGCTCCTCCTATACAAATTTCTATATTTGGCATGGAGTCAAAGCCGTAAATAAGCAAGCATTTCTGCAGCCTGCTCATTGCCACCCAGTGAGCCTGTAACCATAAATATGCCAGCTTAAGAAGAGTTGGTGACCCTGAGGTGTAACTTCATGGCAACCAAAGGTGTCGGGAATCAGGAAGCACTCACCGCTCAGTGGAGCTGAAGCCCTGGACAGGATCTAATTCTGATTCCAGGCTGTTTCCCTGTTGCAGCCTTTGTTTACCTTCACGGGATTGAGAACTGGCTTGAGATGGGGAGATGGTTGGATGGGTGGATGGGTGGATGGAGAGGGTTATACGGTAAGAAGGTGGAATTCGGGAGAGCAAAGCTACAACACAAACAGAAGAGCCAATAGCTTTTCTGTTTGCCAGAATGCTTATCTATCTGAGAGATTCTTGCATGTGCTGTTCCTGCCCGGATGTAGAATATCAGGTATCAAGTAGCAAAAGTGACCAAGAAATCCCTTTTAGCATTCGGTGTCAAGAAGAACAATCCTCCTTCAGAAGTCCACTCTCTTTGGACTGTGAGTGATGTGTTTCCCATTGCCTTGTAGCTGCGTGTCTTCAGAAACTGATAAGGATGTAGGAAACTTTAGAAGCAAGGTGCAATTTCTTTGAGATAGGAGACGGGCTCCTTCCCTTCGACAGGTCGACTGCATTATTTGTGGCTTTCATTAGTGTTGCTAAGTCATGACGGAACGATAGCAGATGGCAGCTGAGACATATGGCCCACGTTTGAGCTTCATTTCTGTATGGTTCTGGCTGGCCAAATTCAGCCGGGAGGCTTTTAAAAAACATTAAATGTATCAGAGCCCCTCCACACGTAGGCCCATTTAGTTTAATCTTAGCTACAACTATGAGGAACACTCAGGATTAAAGGGAGATCGCCTGAGACACTGTCACCATCCACAGGGCTTAGATAAAACTGTCATATAGCTAGTGTGCACTTGTGTACCAGTCGTTTAACTCGAACATGAAAGGAGCCCCCGTAAAACTTTGGAAGCTTGAGAAATTGATTAATTAGTTCTTTAACTTGTCTTTGATGTCCCAAGCTGTTACTTTCCCTCGGAAGAATACCCTAATTGTCATGATTTTGTCAGCTGCAAATCCTTGTCATGGAGACCAGGGACATGTGGAAAGATGCTGTTAAATTGCTTATGACTAATGAGCCATCGAGACTGACTACAAGTTTCTTCCTCCAAAATAATTTGGATTGAAACATTTTCTTCCTATGATTTTAGGGCAATCCTTTATAAATAAAAGAGGTTTTATAAAGATCTTTAGCCCCTGTGTTTGCGAAGCCTGAAAGGGGTTCTTGGGGCGGGGGTGGGGGTCTCAGAAGGAATGTTGTTGGCCTTTAAGCTTAAATATGTGGTTGTGTACCATGCATAACTCCGTCTCTCACCTTTAAACCATTCCCCTTGCTGTCTTTGAAGTCAATCATCTGAGAAATAGGACAGTAACTCCAGGCACACTCATTGTAAGGAGAGAGGCATTTTGTATGTTGAAAGCATACAGAAGTTATTTTTACTTTCCATTAGTAAACTCCTTCAAGTTCAATTCTATTCTTTCCCTAGGCTAGAAATAACTGTAAGTTCACAATGGGATGTGTTAAATTAATAGCTGGGAGTACAATCTCAAAATAGTGATATGTGCCCTTTCAGCTTAGATAAAGCAACATCTGCTCCGAGGAGTGCCTCGTCTGGTCTTTCTGGGAGAGAAATTGTACTTTCAAAGTCAGTGTTAGCAGGTATGGTCTGAAATAGCCTATACCAATAAAAAGCTGACACATTTAGCATGGCTTCCCCAGTTTGTAGCATGCAGGTCAGCTCGCCAATGACTCTCTTTATTGGCTCTTTCCACTTTAGCACCAGCTGACCCATTGAGGGCCATTTATTCCCGGTTGTGCTTCAAGGTGACCGACAGAAGAAGAAAAGTCTTTCAAGATTTTAATTTAAAACTTTTTTTCACAAAGGGACCATCCCTTGAGCATGTTGACATGAAACCACACCATCTTTGATCTCCGCACTTTAGTTTGGAGCCTCTTGTTTGTACCCAATTAAAAATGATCGTTGGCAAAGGTAATTTCCTAGTCTTGACAAAACCCGTGCCATGCTGAGCATGGGCCACTGAGCTGATTCCTCCATCCTGAATGGAAGCATCCGGTCCTGACTCGCTGTTGCTTTCTCCCACAGCCGCTCCTCTGAGCTCACTTAAGGCTCCTCGAGTGGATACGGCCCCCGTGGTCGCATCTCCCTATCAAAGAAGAGACTCAGACAGGTACTGTGGTCTCTGTGCAGCCTGGTTTAACAATCCTCTGATGGCCCAGCAGCATTATGAAGGCAAGAAACACAAAAAGAACGCAGCCCGCGTTGCCTTGCTAGAGCAGCTTGGAACATCTCTGGATCTGGGGGAACTGAGAGGTAAGAGAAGTCCCTTAATTGTTTGTCCCAAACCAGGCTTTTGGCAAAAGCCTTGCGTTTTTTTTTTTTTTTGTTGTTGTTGTTGTTGTTTTTTCTTTTTGTTTTTTGTTTTTTGTTTTTTCCATAGCAGAATAATGATTGTTAGTGCATTAACTCTTAAGGATGGTGTCAGCATGTTAGCATTTCTTCTAGGCTCTGCCCAACAGTTACCTAGCAACAGCTAGGTAGGACCCTGGCTTGATATAAAAGGACTGGCACTCTAGCCTCTCCCTCTCCCTCTCCCTCTTCCTCTCCCTCCCCCTTCCCCCAATAAATTTATCTTCATTTTATATTAGACTCGTCATATGGCTGGTACCCACTAAGGTAAGGTACCATCGTATGGCATGGGCTGGCTAAGGCACCCCCTTCTGCCTCATCATACCGCATTTTACAAAACATCAGATGGGACTCTCTCGAAGGAATGGATATGAAAGGACATGAGCAGTGGCTGGCTTTAGCTTGACTTTTAAGACCATCTCTGTTTCCATATTTGTATTGACTCCCTTTCAGATCAAAGGTGGGCATCTATGAACCATGGCTTTCTTTCTGTTTGCGTTTAATCCCTTCTCTGGTGAGAGCTTTTGGAGATGAGCAGAAGAGAAGCTGAAGGTCAGCAGTGGTGCCTTATGTAAGCTTGTGTGCTATTCTGCATCCAGACAAATAAAGCAATGGTGTGCCATGTGGCCCACTACAGCCACTGCCTGCCTCCTGCCCCCAGGTCTCTAGACTGCTGGAAAGCATTTGAAGTTCATGTGGCTTGGTTGTTATTGATGCTATAGCAGAGGCTTGGATAGTATAGGGTAGCAAGGAGTGCTGTGGGTACCTTAGTGGCCATAACCAATTTAGGGGACTCAGTGAGATATTTTACCCTCAATGATCATTTGAGCATTTTTTGATTACATAATACTTTATCTGCCTGATATAGGTAGTGTAGAAACAGAACAAAATTTCATACTATATATGATGTTTTGCTCAGAAAAAAAGATGCCGTGTAAAGTACTGTTGATCTCATGTTTCTCAGCCTGATAGATTGTGTTTCAGATGTGGTTTTACAAGCTGGACAGGAGACCAGCAATAATAACACTTGTGAGCTGTAAAGTACCAAATTTACAACCAGTCTTGAGAAGGCAACCTGCATTCCATTGGGTTCTGCAAGAAGAACTAATGCTTTTAGTGCCCCAAGCTGGTATTAGACCCTGAAGTGGGATGCTTCGGGCAGTAAATGGCTTTAGGTGACTCTTAATCACAGAAGTGGGATCAAAGGTCACAATGTGATATGAGCTAAGGTCATTGAGGAAGGCTTTGCTGAGGAAATGGACTTGAGTTGGAGCCAGATGTATGAGCTAGCAAGAAGGCTATATGAGCAAAATCATGTGTGTGCCAAGAAGCAGGACACATAAGCAGGGAACAGGGCTCCATGCACCCCCTGGAAGATTCACAGCCTGTGGTGTGGATTTAAGTTCCAGGGCCCAGGATGCACCTGCCAAGCTGTGGTTGAGACTGATTCTTCCTTAATGGTTGAACAGTGACTAAGAACAAACACACACAAGTACTTTGCTTAATTTCTTGTGCCGTTTCTGGTTACAGAAAAACCTGTGTCCATCCTTACTGTGCAGTCTATCAGCTAACTTCATATTGTAGAAGGTTTCAGTCAATGGCACTGCTGCATTTTGTTGGAGTTTCTGGTGTTAACATCTTTCTCTGTTTTTAAATTAGAAGAATCATAAAGAATGTATTATGAAAATTATTCAATCAGGGACCTTGTATAAATGAGGAGTGGAGAATTGTGGGCCAGCTCTTTTTGGTTTATTTTTGGTTTTGTTTGACATTTTCTTGTTATTCATTCAGCAATTATTGAGCAACTATTATTTCTTCCCATAAGCTAGATGCTTTGAACTTGCACATCCATAAGAAGAACTGACAAGAGAGCCAGATTTCAAGTTGCTAACAAGCTATAAGAAGAATAGGAAGAAATAATTTTTAAAAAAGAAAGAGAGGAAGAATGAGACAGAGATGTCTCCCCATAGCTGAGGGCCATTCCACAAAGCTGCTATTAGTGGCAGTTAACAAGTCGGCTCTTCTGGCTCCTTCATAGCAGGGCACTGAAAGAGAAAAATGAGAATATATTTATTGTCTGTGCCAGATACCATGACACGAAGAAGAATTATTCCCATAGTACATTCTTCTTGTCTAGTTTGAATTATCTACACTGCATCTTTTATGTGCAACTACATCTTAATGACTTGGGCAGCGGATTCTCTTGCACTAGAGTGGCTTGTTTTTAGTATGGAAGACAAAAGGATGCTCTTTGACTTGGTACCGCTATCTGACTGTGACTCACTAGCATAAGGAACACTGTCCTTGGATCCACCTTTTCAGTCATGCCAGTTGATGCTTTGATATATATTTATGCAAATGTTCCATACTGCAGACCATGGAGGAATAAAGCAACCTTGGGAAATTGTCAGTCTTTAAAAGATGCACATATACATACTATTTTTGACATAACCATAAATCATGATTAATTAATAAGGCAAAAATGCATTGGAAGTACAGACATGTCCTAACTTAAAAAAAAAAAGGTATGGGGTGGTGGTGGAACATGTCTTTAATTCTAGCACTTGGGAAGCAAAAGCAAGTGGATCATTGTGAGGTTTGAGGTCAGCTAAAGAGGGTGCTAGGGCAGATAGGCTCTCTCTCTCTCTCTCTCTCTCTCTCTCTCTCTCTCTCTCTCTCTCTCTCTCTCTCACACACACACACACACACACACACACACACACACACACACACACACGGCTCCAGGAAGATGGAGGATGCTGGCAGTCTTGCCTTTTCCTCTCATCGCCTGTTCCTCATGGTTTTAAATGCCATCGTTATGGCTTGCCTTCCTTCCTTTCTCCCTTTCTTCCTCTCTTTCTTTTTTAAAAATTATTTCTTCCTATTCTTCTTATAGCTTGTTAGCAACTTGAAATCTGGCTCTCTTGTCAGTTCTTCTTATGGATGTGCAAGTTCAAAGCATCTAGCTTATGGGAAGAAATAATAGTTGCTCAATAATTGCTGAATGAATAACAAGAAAATGTCAAACAAAACCAAAAATAAACCAAAAAGAGCTGGCCCACAATTCTCCACTCCTCATTTATACAAGGTCCTTGATTGAATAATTTTCATAATACATTCTTTATGATTCTTCTAATTTAAAAAATTATGTAGGGCTGGTGAGATGGCTCAGTGGGTAAGAGCACCCGACTGCTCTTCCAAAGGTCCAGAGTTCAAATCCCAGCAACCACATGGTGGCTCACAACCATCCACAACGAGATCTGGCACCCTCTTCTGGAGTGTCTGAAGACAGCTACAGTGTACTTACATATAATAAATAAATAAACCTTTTTAAAAAATGATGTATATTTTTATATACAGCTAAATGTGCAGATACTAAAGTGTTAATGCTTTTCTGAGTTTTGACAGTGCAAGTACTTGAATAATTCATATTCCTGTGATCATATGGGGCTTCTTTATCTCCTGAGAAATGTCTGCATATTCCTGGTCAGCCCCACTCTTCTGACCCCCCACATGCACCACACACATGAACATAACCACTCACATAATCCTTGTTTACACCTGTGACCTAAGATGTTCTTGTCCATTTTTTTCCTAGAAGCTTATAGTTTTCATTATTATGTCTCATATTATAGTAGATCTCAAATTAACTTTTTGCAAAGTTTGAGGTAGGGGGTTGAAATTAATTTCATTTGCATTCATTGTGCAACATTCACAAAAACTTGGTTAAATATTTAGTTTTTATTCCTGAATTGCCTTGAATTATTTTGTTGAAAATATGGGGTTTTTAATTTTAATTTTTATTTTTTACGTTTTGAGCTGGAGAGATAGCTCGGCAGTTAAGAGCACTTGCTCTTCTTGCAGAGGGTTTGGGTTTGGTTCTAGCATCCACATGGTGGCTCATAACCTCTGACACTCCAGTTCCAAGTACTCCAACTCTCTCTTCTGGCCTCTGAAAATGTTGCATACCCACGCTGCTAGCAAAACACCCAGACATAAATAAACTCCCTTTTTAAAGAGGAAAATCCATGGTTTGTGTGTTTATTTCTGCACATGCGTGTTTTTCAGAGACCCCCATGGCCTTCCACACTATGCTGCTTGTTTAGCATTGGGACAATCCTGAAGGTAGGGACTTCATGGTCTCCAGCTTGAAGATAGTGTGGCTATTCTAACTCCTTTGCATTCTGTACAAATGTCAGAATCAGCTTTTCAGTCTGTAGGCAGGAAGCTATCTGGACTGTTGAGTGAGATTAAATGACGTGCAAATCAGTGGGGGGTGGCGGGGATTAAATTATTCAAAGCATAGAATCATGTGATCTGTGAATACTTTCTCTAGTCTTGTGACTTTAAGGCCTGTCAATGATGTTTTAGAGTCAGGGCAATCCTTTTATGCATCATTTGTTCAATTCATGGTGACTATTTGCTGTTGCCTAACCTATTACAACGTACATATATAATAACCTCATTTGAAGTGTTTGCTGATAACATTTAGAGACTTTTTTTTACATTGACCTTAATTTCTATGACTTATACATAATTTTGATGTTATTTTCATATAATTAAAATATAAATAATGTGCACTTAGTGCTGTTTTGGGCGTTCCTTGTATGTTGTCACTGGAAACTGTACAACCGCACCATTCTGGCTCTTATGGCCTCATTTAACAGGTAAAAACTTTCAAGGAAAAATTTCTACAGACTAACAAAGCATTAGAAGTAAGATTGGCTTAAACATTAATTAGTGTGTACAGTCAAGTATTGACTCTGGTGTTATTGGCTCCAAGAAAACAAATGATAGCTTCTCCACGTCTGAATTACAATTTAACAAGGGAAACCCATCTCTCTTCCAGAACATGAACCCTACTATAAAAACAGCTATCGGAACATGGAATTATGAAACTTAATGGTTGGAAGCTACTCTAGAGTTTTTCTTTACGGTTTAATCTCTTTGTGCTGGCATAAAACATGTAGAGAAGGTACTTTCCTATTTAGAAATAGTGGCGATGTAAATTCTGAAACCATGACTACTTGTGTATAGAATATTCATTTTATGCACCTTAATAATTCCTTTAAAAGCTTCAGAATGAGACAAAGCCCAGGTTTATTTGTTGTTTTAGAGGACTCTAGATTCTTCTGCTGTAATTCTGTCTGAAGACACAGCTTTCGAGTGCATTTGAAAATTTAATAATGCTCCCAAGAACCAAAAGATTAATAGCCCTGTAAGACACATTAAATATCATTGAATTATACATGCCCTTTCTTTCTACAGACCAAGACTCAAGACTCAGGTATAGAGCTTTAAACAGCTTGTTTTCCTCTGGCCTGTTACTAAAGGTATAGGTCGAGGTTCCCTTACCACAAGTGTTCCCATCTTCCTGAGTCAGCACCTCCTGCTTGCAGATGCACTCATCTCCCTGACTCAGCACCTTCTTCTGCAGGTGTAGCCATCTCTGTGGCTCAGCACCTCCTGCTTGCAGGTGTATCCATCCCCATGACTCAGCATCTCCTATTGCAGGTACACCCATGTCCCTGATTCAGCATCTCCTATTGCAGGTGCACACATCTCTGTGACTCAGCATCTCCTATTGCAGGTGCACACATCTCTGTGACTCAGCATCTCCTATTGCAGGTGCACCCATCTCTGTGACTCAGCATCTCTATTGCAAGTGCACACATCTCTGTGACTCAGCAACTCCTATTGCAGGTGCACCCATCTCTGTGACTCAGCATCTCCTATTGCAGGTGCACACATCTCTGTGACTCAGCATCTCCTATTGCGGGTGCACCCATCTCTGTGACTCAGCATCTCCTATTGCAGGTGCACCCATCTCAGAGGCTCAGCACCTATTGAACTGCTGTACTAGAACCATGAACAATTCACTTGTCGGTTTAGAAAGTTGAGGTTAAACTTGTGGGGCTGGGTAGGGATATCCTTTTGGAGACAGGGGAGGAGGAATGGAATGAGGAAATATTGGAGGGTGGACTGACTGGGAGGGAGATAATGACTGGACTGTAAAAGACGATTAAAGATAATTTTAAACTTTTTTTAAAAAAAGATATTTTAAAATATATTTTAAACCTCTTCATGGAGGCGTGGGGCTTGAGAGGGACAGTTCTGATGGAATGTTACATTCTAGCTCCTTCTATAATCACATCTACTATCTCGTTTGACTGTAATGGGGATTGATCTCAAGGGGAGGCAAGGATGTATGTAGTATTTCACATCATAAAAATGGGGTGTGAGTTAGAAGAAACAGGTTTACCTCAAAGTAAGTGGAATATGGGAATGAGAGATTTTTCACATTCTCAATTCTTTCTGCTGTGAGGTCATATTGTGACTTGGCTCTGCTTCATCTTGGCCTGGCCTTTGTCAGCATCCCAGGAGGTGGTTTGCTTAGCACATCTACACTTTGCTGCTTCTATGTGTTTTGTTACCAAAAGTATCTGTACTCAGACATCTGGACAATAGATCTCCAAGACCAAGGAGGGTTAGGGTACTCTGGGGAAATGAATGAAATAATGCTCAGGACAGCAAGATCAGGTAACATCGTCTCAAAGCTCAGTGCCTTAAAACTATCTTCCACATTCACCATAGATGGATTTGGGAGTGATTTGGCTTGTTGTTTTTCCTGATACTGTAGCAGAGATGCGCTCCAGGTTGCTGTCGACCATAACTAGGATGGGCTTAAGGATAGAAATTGCTCATTTTACCCTGGGAAGTAGATTAGTGTTTGCAAGTCACTCACTGGGGTTTGGAAGCCAGTGGTAACTACAATATAGCACCAAGAAGGAATTTAGGGGTAATAGAAATTGGTCTTTGATCATGGTACTCAAACAGAGGTCATTGCTAAAATATATATGGCTATATACTAAGGAAACAATGGCATTTAAATGTATAAAACTGAACAAATGAAGAAAGAAAAGATGGTCTCCTCTCATGACTGGCGGTCAGTGACAAGTCTCTAGTCTTTCTTTGAGTATCTCCAGACGTTTGAGGAACCTCACCTTTAAGTCCATGTGGGGACTAACCTCAACCTTTTAAAGACTAGCAGAAAGCATCAGTCCACTTTACATCCAACACCATAGATCAGAACAGTTGGAGCACTGACTTCTGCAAAAGGCATTCCAGTGCACTGATGACTGCTTAGTTGGAGTTTGCAGTCTGGTTAGGATTCACCTGTCTCCCTCCATCTGATTGACGGGAACAGAATATCTGATGAGGTGACTAGAGATGATACTTTAGGAGCAGGATTATATTGTATGTTACCTCTTTGTTTCATCTCTATTTACTTATCCATTCATTCCCTTATTCACCACCACCTCCTGGCATTTTCTTATCTTCTACCACAAGCCAGACACAAGAGGCCAAAGATACTGCATGATCAGAGAAAATTCCTGATTCACCAGGTGACAGGCTAATTGCTAAAGGGATAGGAAAGAATAGCAAGAGAATAAGATAGGAGGTGACTTTCCTACAACAAGTTAGCAAATAGCCTTGCAGGATTGCTGAAGCTCTTGAGCTCCATCTGAAAGGTCAGAGAAACAGCTGGATATGAGGCAATGGCTTGTCTCAGACAGAGAGCCCCAGCTGGACCATCAGGTCATCCATGGAGAAAAAAATGAGGCATGGTTCAGTGCTGACAGCAAGCAGAATGTGCAGAGCTGATGGCCATGTTCAGTCTGTCATCATAGGTCATGATAAAGGGACTCTACTTTCTCCATGAGCAAGGTAGGTGTTTACATAGCATTGCATATGGATCCGAGTATTGCACTTCCTGTTTACTTAAGAGATGGGCTCCTCTCTGTCCTTGACTGCTTGTTCACTCTGTGAAACAGTAGCTCTGCTCTTACCACCCCCATGAATACAACCCTCCCCTGCTTCCTTTGTTCAAGGCTATGTTGCCAAGTAGCAGATTTGTAGGTGAACCAGCATTTCCGTTAGAGATCCAGCACTCATCTGTGATTGACAGGACTAAAAGGCAAAGACCTTGAAACTCATTTGGTATTGGAAGGGAACACCAACCGGCTGGAATTTCTTTATTAGTGCCAGCT
Organism: Mus caroli; assembly: GCF_978045245.1. Lineage (NCBI taxonomy): Eukaryota > Metazoa > Chordata > Mammalia > Rodentia > Muridae > Mus > Mus caroli. The sequence goes on along the minus strand of NW_028227265.1, from coordinate 106,241,620 downwards.
GAGGCTAGTGGCTCTGGGTCCGAAATCAGAACTCCCTAAACAGTGAGGGCGAATACATCATGGAGAAGGTGTAACAGTGCTAGGCAGCCATGCGCTACTGTTGTTGGGACAGTTTCCTTTATTGGAGAATTGGACCTGATAGTTATCTCATGGCTTTTATCTCAGAGTGGGGGATGACTGGTCCAAAACTCTCCTCTGGCTGAGTTAGTAAGAGAGCCAAATTAAAAAAAAAAAAAAGTGAGAGAAGAACAGTAGTGGGAATAGAGTTGCAAAAAAAAAAAGTATATGAGTATGAGGCTTTGAGATACAGGGGCATCAGGCAAGCTTAGAAGGATGGCTGAGATGTGCTAATGTTAGGAAACAGCATGAGGTGATGAGCCAAAACTGTAGAAGTCTGATGGGCAGAGGACCAGCTTTGTAGAAGTCAGATGTGGGACTTGTGGAATGGCTGAGCCTTACAGTTATGTTTGACAGTGCTAGGAGCAGGATATAGAGCCAAGAGGACTCAGGTAACAGTGACAGGGGACACCTCTATTTATTTCTACAGATAATGAAACCCCATCTTGAGTCTGGATATCAGCAGGAAATCACATGTCAATACCTGTTTCTTTTCAATGACTCTCTACAGTATACAGCCTGGGGCTAGTAGAAGGGAGAGAAACTACAGGCAGAGATGTGTGTTAGAAGATCTTTAGCCTCATTGGGATTTCCAGTAAGAAATAATGGCAACCTGAGCTAAATGAAGTCAGTCTGGGGTGCTTGGGGTTAGCAGTAAAGAGAACAAATTAGAAGAACCTTGAAATACTTTTGTTTCCAAAATTTCCCCCAAAGGTCCCCATGTGTTGAAGATGGTTCCCAACATGACACTATTGGGAAATGGCAGAATTCTTTAAGTGGTAGAGCCTAGCAGGTCTCTGGGTAACTGAGATGTATCTTCAATGGAGGGTTTTTTTTTCTTCTCCCCCATCCCATCCCCTCCCTTTCTTTTGTTTCCTAGCCATGACACCATTTTACTCAGCCACAATAAACTGCTAAAAAGGTCCTTAGCAGTGGTCTATTGGGTCATGAAGTAACTCATCCAAGAGTCTTTCCTTTTATACATGGATTAACTCAGATATTTCTAACAGTAACCCGAAACTACTAACACACATGGAAATTCGACAGGAATAGGTGGACAAGTTGGTTCGTGATCAATGTTCATAGTTTTCCAAGACTAAGGACAGAACCCAGGGTCTCACTCAAGAGATGCAAGTCAGAAGCAAGCAGTCTGCCTCTGAGCTATTGTCCTAGCCCTAGGACAGTGGTTATCACCTTTCTAATGCTACAACACTTTAATGCCTGCAGTTCTCATGTTGAAGTGACCCCCTCTATAAAGTTATGTTCATTACCTCCTTATAACTGTGATTTTGCCTCTGTTATGTTTTCCAATGGTCTTAGGCGACCCCTATGAAAGAGTTATTCAGTCCCCAAAAGGGTCACATTAGGAAGCACTGCCCTAGATCCTTAGCCTGCCCTGCCACACTGCTGCTTTCATGGCACTTGGAACTAACAATATGACTCCATTTAACCCAGCCTCACAGTGGTGACAGTAAAAACCACTTCCCCTTTAGATCATCCACAGTGTGTAGATCCATAGCTTGCTGAGGGATTCCTACATGATTGTCCTCCCCCATGCTCCCACACACTTCATCCTTCATCCCCCTCATGTAGTCAGAACCATGGCAATAGAGTGGATGACTTAAAGGTTTCCGGCACCACATACTTGACAAATATTACTGTGTCAACAAAGGTGCATCTTTATTATGTTTAATCAATTAGAACAAATACACTGGTTTCTCCCTTATACTAATATTTTCTATCTGTGAGAGTAGTGTGCAGTTTAACTAGTTAAGCATCAGCAGAAAATGGGACCTTTAGGCGGATAGGATAATTATAGAACGCAATTCTAAATTGAATAGTAGAAGTGCTGAAGCAAATACTTAGCTTAGATTACACCTGGTTATTTTTGCATTATTATTTTTAATGTGTTTTGACACCTTAGCTGCAGCATGTAGGCTTCCTCTGATCTTCAGAGCCCACCTTCTGGGTTAGACAATTAAGCTATTTAAACATCTTACATCCTGTCATAATTGTTGGTAGAAATGAGGTAGGAAAATATTATGATGTAGAAGAGATAATTTCCTTCATTCATTCATGCATGCATTCATTCATTTGTTCATTCAAACTTACTAAGTCTCTATTATGGGCAAAAAAGTTGTGCCTAATGTTATAAGGGAATACTAGATTGTTTATGACCCATTCTTTAATCTGAAAAGATTTAAAGTGTAGAAAGGAAACACAAAACAAAACCTGACACCATTATTGAAATAGAATGCAAGATAAAGGAAACAAAAGTTTAAAAGACCTTAATCAGAATGGTTTTGGAATTTTAAAAAGAGAAAATGATTACTTGCCATCTGAGATGAGCACCAGGAATATAGAAGTTGGCGATGAGGTCTTTTAGAGCAGAGATGAACACAAGTGAAGGGGCAGGGAGATGGGGCGTGCGGAGCATCACTAGGAGTGAAGATGGGCAGGCCATCTAGATGAAATCAGGGTAGGAAAACTGTGGAGAACCTTGACAAGTTGTTTGTCAGGCAAAGATGGACCCTTTCTGCCCACTACGGTCATGCCCTTAGTCACAAGCTGATCTGTATCATCTATATATTAGGACTACCCAGCAGTGAGTTTGCTCAGTTGGGGTCAGGAGATTCCAAAGGCCAGGAGACCCAGATCGGATGGATCTATAACTCCACTGAGGGTCTGCAGGGTACTGAGGTGTGGTACAAAGGAGGAAGAAGATGTGTTCCTTCATGTGCACTTTGTGTGCCCCATCCCATCTTCATGTGCACTTTGTGTGCCCCATCCCATCTTCATGAAAATGAGCCAGAGAGTTGGATTCTCTAAACCTACAGGAAGAAAAGATTTAATGAGGAGCATGAGTAATAACTTAAGATTTCTGTTCAGCCTCAAATCCAGCAAGAAATCTGCTTGATGCACAGTCACAGTGGCCTATTTACACGCCGTGGGCCAATGCTCCTCTTATCTGGGGCAGGTTTTGCCCATTATTTTTCCTAATGATGGTGATCAACGTATTGCTGTCTAAAAAAGGTGTGGTTAACTCGTCCTCTTCACTGACTTAAGTCCCAGAAAAAGACGAGCGTGAATTTTAAAATTGCTTCAGTTTGGCACATCTGCCGCCAAGTATCCACAAACTAATTAAACAGGAACTGGAAACTACGAGATTCCTAGTTTTAGATGCAGATGTTGCATCATAAACAGCCCTGAACTGATCTGGAGAGCATCTTATTTTTGTGAGTTGACCAAGAAAACGCAAAAAGCAGCAAAAAATTACACAAATGTGTCCCCAGCCATGTGACTCCCTTTAGGGGCCAGCTGGGGCCACATGGGGGAAGTTGTAAATATGACATAAAGCTGCTGAACAGTTATTCTTCCTTATTCACAGCTCCAAGATGTTCACTGGTACTGCCTGGAGGCCCCCATTGTTTGTTTTAAGGTTAAGATCTAGGATGGTATTTTGCAGAAATGCAGTACAATATTTTCCTAAGGTTATGGAAGGATATAACTGTCATGTTTGACTCTTAAGTCATTGTGGCTGTCAGTGGCATGCTTTGTGACAAAATAAGAGCTATAGAAACATTAAAACTGAGAGCGAAACCTATCCTTGAACAAATAAGAAGCTATTCTGTTTGTGTATAAAATTATAACTTTAAGTTTATGCAGAAAATAATCTTCAGTATCTTTTATGTTAAATTTTCTGCAGATGGGCACAGTAGGTGAGATTCGATAACATCCATTGTGGTATAAGAAACAAAGATAAGATTTGCTCAAAGTGACAAGGGGAACTGGGAGTAATGGAGGCAGGAGAAACTGTGAACAGGATGTGTTGTATGACAGAAGAATAAATAAGTAAATAAACAGATTTTTCTCCAAGTACAGCATACCTCTTGAGATGCTCATTAACTATATTATTTTGCTTAATACTTAGTGAGCGAGTATTCACCATGTAATAAGTACCATGACAAAGCCCAGAGCATAAAGATGGCATTGCTCTCCCTTATAAAGCAGACTTACTTCTTCTCCCAATGAGTCTGCAACACTGTGGTTTCTGTGGCAAGTGAAATTATGTGACAAGTGCTCTTAAAACGTACATCCTTGAAGATGGTACCAAAAGCTCTCCAGTATGTTTGCTCATGATGAGGAACAGAGGTGGGAGGGAGGGAGGGAGGGAGAGAGAGAGAGATACATAGTCAATTGATGATTTCATGATCTACATCTTTTTTTTTTTTTGTCAAATATATTCACCTACTGGTAATTATCATTTCATGAATTTTCCCTCTCAAGGTAGTGGCTAGCAGTAGTAGTTAGGAGAGAAGTATGGTGATAGACTTGGCCTGGATCCCTCATGTGGCTGTGTGTCCTGGACCAACAGTGCTGCTTCAAACACTGGGGAATCTAACACCGTATTTCTTTGTTATGAGTCACCTGAAAGAATGATGTTCGTTATTCACTGAACACTTACATTTTCAGTGCTGCTGTGTTGTTGATCCTGTTCAGCAGTGGAGATGTACTAGTTAGTGCTCCAGGCATGATCCTTGAGCTCTGCCAACTTCTAAGCAGCCAGAGTATATATGCTAATGTGATTTAAATATTTCGGAACCCCCATGACTTGGTTTTACTTCTCCAGGGAGTCTAGCAAATCCAGTTTAACTTAAAAATTTACATCAGCACAACTATATTCTTCTCTAGAAATAAGAAAATTGCTAGTTTCTTAGCAATAGGAATAATATTTGCCTCACCAGATCTTTGTTTGGAAGGTGACCGTGATGCCAACATTATCCAGGTGGATCTGGAGACCTAAACGATGAACAGAGATTTGCAGTAACTGAGATTCGGAGTCTATTTTTATAAAGGATGACAAATAACGATGCATTTACTGAAATAGCTAATGGACCAGTGAGGTGGTAGCACAGCTTTTTACAGACACCAGCTGGCACGCTGCTAAATGAGTTGGAATGAGCGGGTGAGCACTTGTGTTTTGTAAATAAGAATCTTGATTTCTTATGCGGTTCTATGGGGGAGGAAAAGCACCCCCTCTTCTTAAAAACTTTGATTTCAAAAAATCTCAGCGAATGAATGGGGTTCAAGGGAGCACACGCAGTGGTCTGGCCTGGGGTTCAGTCCTGTCTCTGAGAACAAGTAGTAGTAACAATCAGAGGAGACACCTTTTGCTGTATCTCCTTTTCAGTATAATCCTGCCCCTTAGGGCTAGGCACGCATTCTTTAACTCATCTGTCTTTAGGCCCCAGGTGTAAGCATACTCCAGTAAGACTGGTAAGTCAACTGCCTTTGCAGTCTATTGTGCATACACATGAACCCATATGCAAATGTGGATCACAGATTATTCCTGTCACTCATTGTCTCTGAGTGTGGTCACCATGTGAGTGGAGTTCACCATCACTGTAGGACAATCATGGGGACCATGGCTGCTGATACTGGAATAACCCCTACCAAATGAGCCCTCGTGCTGATAGTATCTACAGACTCAGGAAGAAGTAAAAGATCACCTGCATGAAGGCAATGAAGAGTAATTCCAAACCAGGCAGAACTGGAGGGAAATGAACAACTGCGAAGCAGAATCGAGTGTCTCATGACTTGTATGCTTCCCTTCCTCTCAGGATTAATTCATTGACACCCAGCAGCCTCTCTGAAACTCTGATGGGAACCAAGAGGTGCAAGCTGCGTCAGGCAGTGTATTCATTATGATGGAAGCTGAATTGCTATTTAATAAATGAAAGAAAAAGATAAGAAGAAACTCCAAGAGGAATAATTGGTATAAAGACATCTGAAAGAAAAACAGGAGACAGGAAATACTCAGGATTCAGAGGGGATCTCCCAAACTTATTGTGTGTCTTCTGCCTGTACTTGACCCTGACTTTGAATGACTCGTCCAAAAGGTCAACACCAAGAAGCCTTGCTAAGCAGCATTGTACTGAGAGGAAATTTCAGCTTTTGTCTCTTCCATGTGCCCTCAACCCTCGTCACCCGACAGAGACTGGGGTTTGAGCTCATCCAAGTCCATTGCCTGCTTTATAAGAAATACTCCCGAGGAGCGGATAGAGTCCAGTTTACATAGAACTTTATTCACTCCACCCAGATAGGATTCTAAATTAATAAACATGACAATGAGGAAAATTGAAACTGTGATTGGTACTCAAGAGAAAAGAGACAAATGCTGAGCTGGGCCAGGAAAGTAGTGATTTTGTTCCTACTTGAGGATATAAAATAAAATGTCTGTCTGAATTAGGAAATAGAAAAGCATCCAGGAGAGCTGAGAGTGCGGAATTGGTGGTAGAGTGCTTACCAACTTGTTCAGCCCAGAGTTCAGTTCTCAGCCACACACACACACACACACACACACACACACAGAGAGAGAGAGAGAGAGAGAGAGACAGACAGAGAGACACAGAGAGACACAGAGACAGAGACAGAGACACAGAGGTAGAGAGGTAGAGACACACAGAGACACACAGAGAGGCAGAGACAGAGAGACAGAGAGGTAGAGACACAGAGAGATACACAGATATACAAACAGAAACACAAATAGACACAGAGAGACACACATACAGGCATACAGACACACACACACACATGCACAGAGAGAAAGAAACACCGACAAACAGACACAGGCAGAGACGCAAACACTGATACATACAAACAGACATACTCACACAGAGGAACAGACATATACACAAACAGACACACAAACAACCAGGTAAACAGACAAACAGATACACAAAGACAGACAAGTAGACAGACACAGGAGATGAAATTATGAGTGTGTATTGTGGAAACGGTCATATCAAGGACCTCGGTCCGAGTACTGATACTGACAGCGTTTTCAGGAAGTATCAACAGCTTCTTCCTGCTGGCTGGCTGGCTTGAGACTACTCCTCTGCAGAGATCCCCTACAGACTTTAACTAGCATGGCTCCTTGCTCAACTCTAATAACTGTGTTTTCAGGCTGCTGTTGAGCGTCTATCAGAGCAGCCCACTCACCCACTCTCAGCTTTTCCTAGTGTGATTCTCTTTTCTTCTTTGTTCCTAGTCACCTCACTCTTGTTGCAATACACACATGCAGACACACACACACACACAGAAACTAAAAGAGCCGCATGAAAACTTTGGATGTAAAGATAAAAGTTAAAAATTATTGGAGAGTCTATAACATAAATTGAGTTGAGAAAAGAACAAAAAAAGCCATGAAACTTGCAGATTTGGTTTAAAAAATGCCCATCATGGAATCACAATATCAAAAGATCTCCATAAGTAAAAGAAACAAAGACATATGCCTGAGAAGCTCATAAGCACTGAGAAAAGCAAACACATACATGGGACTGCACACATGAACATAAATATGCATGCATGTACATGTATGCACACACACATATGTATGCATGCACAAGCACTCACATGCACACACAGGCATGCACATGTGTACACACATGTGTGTAATTTACACACATGCACACCATCCCAGGAATCACAGTCTTACTGCTGAAAAGGCCAGAGAGAGAATTTTGAAAGCAGCCATAGGAAAAGAAAGACTGAACATTTATAGAGAGCAGAAACAATGTAAATTGAAGCCAATGTTTTATTGTTTTAAAAAATTCCAGAAGCAAGCAAGTCTATGTAAAATATTAAAAAGGTAATAAATAAATAAATAAACCAGTCAACTAAAAAAATAGTCTTCATGAATAAAGGTATAATAAAGATAGTTTCAGTCAATAAATTTAGTCTTATAGGATCTGCACATGAGAGAACATGTGATGTTTGTCTGACTCTAAATCACTTCTGTAAAATGATGTTTCTCCGTTTTATACATTTTCCTACAGATTTCATATTTCTTTACAGCTGAATAACATGTCCTCATGCACAAGTGCCCTGTTTTCATTCTCTGCTCCCCTGTGGATGGGCATTGAGACCTGGTCCATCTCCTGGGTGCTGTGGTTAATGCAACAGCAGATGGATTCCCACTTGGCCTCAAACTCAGCCCCCATTGCCTTCCTTCTAGGGTCACAGTTTCTTGTCAGTCATCATTTTCTTCTTGCTCTTCTTGATCTGTTCTCAGTGTCTTAACACAGTCTATCTGGGGAGTAGGAAGTTTCCGTTTTGATTAAGTTCTATGTTTATTTTATGTTTATATCCTTTTGCTGTTTACATTTTTGTTTCATAGCTACAGAAGCATTGTCTAATTTCATTATCACAACCATTATAGCATTTATCATTTAGTTGCTTATCATTTTAGCTCTTAAGTTGGGATATTTGAAATATCTTCATGACGTGAGGAAAGTGCAATTTTATTCTTGTATCTAGATAATTGTACCACTTCCACTTGTTGGACAGACTACTTCTGTATAGGATGCTATTGCTTTATTGGGAATAAATTCTGCATAAACCTATGGCACTACTTCTAAACCACCAGCTCCATTCCATTGCTCTACAGTAACTATGGAGTCCATTCTTTTTTTCTCACAATTATGCAGTTCCAGCCATTGAACTTAGAAAGCACTTTTACCCATCCTGTTGGCCTACCTTTCAGTTATGTCTTATAGTGGCTAATGTGCAAGCCTTCCACTTGTTTGGGTGAACTTATTCCTAATATGCTGTTTTTTAAAGTTAAAATGTAAAAAGTAAAAATGTTAAAAGTAAAATGTTAAAAAAATGTTAAAAGAAAAAAAATTTTTTTCTCAAATTTAGTTTCAAGTTTTCATTATAAAGGAATAGAAATATAATTGAGTTTTATAGAACGATATCTGGAAACATTGTGAAATTCATTGATTTGCAGAGAGATGAGGAGTTGGAGGAGGGGCTTGAAGAGGAGAAGAGAGAAGAGAGCATTCCATGGGATTTTTATATATAGCAAAATACCAGAATTTGCTATGTGCAGAAAGGGAATTTTACCAATATAATTTTTTCTTAATTTTCATTGAATTGCCCTTGGCTGGAACCTTCAGTGCTATGTTGAAAAGAACTAGCAAGAATAGACACACTTTCATTCTGGACCTTGGGGGGAAATCTCTTTGTTGTTCCTATTAATATTAACTGTGCAGCTTTTTATCTCTTTGTAGTTTGTTGAATCTTAAAGCATGAAAGGCTTTAGAGACTTCTCATATTCCTTTCCTTTCCCGCTCAGGCAATCCTGTGATTTTTCCTGTTTATTTTTATAGCAGTTACGTCAATTAATTTATATATGTTAAATCAAATTGTATTATCAAATGTGATATTGCTCTTAGTTCATCATCATGTTTATCATTTGTGGGTCCACACTGCTGATATTTTTCTAAAGCTTTTGTTTCTACATTTGTAAGGAATAATCTTTCCAGGTCCTGTCAATTCTTTGTTTTGATTTAGTATCTAGCTAATATGGGTGTTGGGTAAGTTTGAGTGATGTCCAGCCCTGCTAGGCATAAAGACAGACAACTGATGATGCTCACATCTGTCAGATTTACTGAGAGGATTCTTTGACAATACTGTGTGCCAAGGGGGTCTTCCACAACATGAGCTCCCTCAACTGTGGGATGGATCACCCTAGATAGGAGGCCAGGGGCAACTCCTGTGGTCAGAACAGGGCTTGGCATGATAAGTTACATATGTAGTTAGAAGCCAGTCTCTGTATCAGAGGAGAGCCATGGCTTTGTGATTTTTGCCAGTAGGCACAGATACTGGGTGCAGGTCTATATGATATTTAAAGCACATTTCCTCACCAAGAGTTAACTAGTCTTCTTTAAAATAACTGAATAAGTAAAAAAGAAAATAGTGGTAATAATAATTGTGACTTTGAAATTACAGATATTAGCCTCTGGAAGAGGCATCTTTGCCTCACATAATCCAATCTTGTGTGAGCTAGGCAGCTTCCTTCTTCTGCCTGTAGGAGGAATGGTTTGTAATCAATTGGCATTCACCAGTCAGATGGCAACGGACGTTTCTTCATGTAGTATCCAGACTTACTAGTCCATCATGCGTGCTGGTTAGGCATCTATTCCGACGATGTGTTTTGAGTGTCAGGTCTGGCTTTGCTGGCTTTCCTTTTGTGTTGGGCTGTGGGCCTGAGCTCACCGTGTTCCTTCCTGGTCCTCTGGTTCATGCATGGTCCTTCCTGATGCTCCTCTCTTGTGTATGACGATTTGTGACGTCTCCTTTTCTTTTGGGCTGAGTTTCATTTCTTCCAGTTCTGGTTTCTCAACATGAAATGTTTGTTTTTTGGTTTTAGGATTTTGCATGTCTAAAATCTCCGTGTTTTCAGCTCCATTTTTCACTCACTGATGCCTTGCTGCTCTGTGTTTCTTGTCAGCTCCTGTATTGTCTTTTTTGGTTGTATTACCATGTTTTGTTAACCGCTTTAATTTCATATTTTTGACTACTTAAAGGTATACGCTTTAGTTTGGGCACATTTGTGAGTTTCTATAGTTTCTTTCAGTTACTGATTTCCAATTTTCTTCCATTATGGTCAGAAAACATTCCTGTCTGGCTTTCTTTAATCCTTTTAAGGTCATTAGGGCATGGTCTATGGATAAATACATGATCTAGCCCCAAAACCAGTCCATGTACACTTACAGATGTGTTCCACTGCCATTGAGTTTGGGCTTTTGTGCCTGTCTTTTGGGGTTCCTTGTTTACAACGTTGAGTCTTTGATTTTCATGTTGATCATTTGTTTAGTATTCTATCCTAAGAAAATGGAATGGCTAAGCATCTAACCAAGTACTCCTTTCAAGCTTGTATCTGTTGTTAGGTGCATCTGTGCTTACACGTGTAAGAACTTATTGATAGATTGGGCAATGTTATCATCATAAAATATCCCTCTTTGCCTTCAATAATTTAAATAAAATTGATAACTGTAATTAAATGTGTTAAATAAATATATTCATTGATATCAGTTATATTACTATCAATAAATAATACTATCAATAAATATAACTAAGTATATGTAAAATTAAGTGAAGTCTATTTCATAATGAATATGAGAATAAAAGGTCCTTCTGTTTTATGCAAAGTGATGCAATGTTAACTACAAGGTGAATAAAAAGGTAAAATATATGTACAATAATGCTTAGAAAAATTATTCAAAGCATAGCACAAGAGTTTAAAAGAGAATGCCTAGGGGTTAAATGAAAATGACATGGAAAAAGTAGAGAAATTAAAAAAAAAACAGACATGGAGAATAGAAAACACGTGTAAAGGGGAAGCCCCATCTGTGACCATCTCAAATAGTTAAATTAATGAACATGGGTTTAAAACTCCATTTAAAGGGTGCATTTTTTCCAGAATGTATAAAACAAGACTAAGCCAGTGAGGACTGTCCATACTGCTCTCCAGTGACAACAACTCTTTATGAGAGTTGCTTGTGATAGAGAGACGCTCATCTGTCTCAGTGTAACTAACTCATCATAAGATGAGGATGGCAGTGTCCACTAAAGACCATTGTATTTCAGCGTAGTTACATACACATGTCTCTATGCCTTACTTTGTGTCTGTATATGTAACACTGCCTATGGAATACCTGATGGAAGATGGATATTTTTCTCACATAAACTGCCTCTGTCCAGTTCAATTCATTCAAATGTACTTAACTCCCTGCTGATGGGTGAAGTCTCTAACTAGGGTTAGGGATCATATAGTCAAACTTGATGAATTCCAGCCATCTTGGAGTCAGCTATTAGTTTGAAAATTATTTGTTTCTTTATCCTAAGCTGGTCTATGCTCCACTCATGGATAAAAAGAGAATTATCTCCCCTAGGTAGTAATATAACTAGACACAACCCTTTTTTTTTCCTGACTAGTGTGTTCTTCTTTATTTAGATAGAGATTTATCTAAATAAAAGCCCTTATTTGGTGGACACAAGTCCTCTACATCGTGTTTTGCTCTGAATCAAACAGGGCTCCTCACATGGCTAATCTGCTTTCACCTCAGGACTCACGGTTTCCATCCCCACCCCAAGTTCTTACATATTTTCAACACGTATATTTCTTCTAGAATGATTATCGATTATAGAAACTGTGACACTAACCTATCTTACACCGTTCCCAACTAATGAACCAATATTGGTGTGGTATTATTCGCCAGATTCCATGGTTTGTTCAGGTTTCCTTAGTTTTTAATCAAATGCTTTGTTGTGTTCCCAGAATCCCATCGAGAATATTGGATGGCATTTATTCATTTGTCACATTAGGTTTTCTTGGCTGCAACTGTTCTTGACTTTGACAGCCTTAATAGGTTCATTTGTTTTAGTATTTCTCGCGTCTACATTTATAATCTCAAGAGTCTTCATGATGCTCTTCAGTTCTTTTGGAGAGAATTCCACAGTTATAGTTGATATTTTCCTAATGATTAGACTGGATCAAAACCTGCAATGCTGTTCTGGTCATGTAAGTGTATGGCCTATCAATATATGACTGGCACTGTTAAGTCTACATTGCTTGTCTGTCTCTCTGCCCGTTTTGTTAGCCTTGGTCATTCTGAGCTCTTGGGAATAAATCATAAGTCATAAGACAGCATACATGAAAGGAGTGGGGACTTGCCTTCCATCCCTTTGAGGGGAGTGCCTCTGAATAAATCATTTGGATATTTTGACATAGGAAATTGTTCTTAATCACTTATGTCCTCCTATGCACCTGTGTTATTCTATGCCATTCTATTGAGCGCGGTTTGTTTGTTTGTATAATTTTTTTTTCCTTCTGACATAACCATGTGCTCCAGGCTCCACCCATGAGTTTCTTGGCTCAGTCCATAGAATCTGATATTTATAGGAGGAATCCCCTCCTTTCCTCAGTGGTGCTACAAATGGCGATTTGGTCAGTCAGTACTTGATTACTTTGAATGATTTTCTCCCCCTTTACTCCATAGAATAAGAGTTTATTACTTCGGGCTTTTTTTCCCTTTCAAATTCAATCTATTCTCTTAAGCGCATCATTCCTCTATGCAAGAGTCTCCTAAATGAGCTCCAACTTTAATGTAATTCCCACTTGGCAACCGGAGAGAATCATACGATATAAACCTTGTTATATTGTTACTATGGTTCAAAAAGCCTTCATAAGAGCAGGGCTGCTCTGGGGACATGGCTTGCACGTAACCGTGTTGGACAGATTTCCAGGATTGGGTTCCTATTTGCCTTTGTATCACCTTCCCATCTAGAAACTCTGAACAGCGCCTTACATGATCCTTACTGAGATGCTCGAATCCCCAGGAGTCTCAGTGTGCTTTATAACCATCACTCTTGGGTCAGCCTTGCTTGCTTATCAGTCTTGGTCATCCTGTCATTGTGGAAATAAGTTATAACACAACATACATGTAAGAAGTAGCCAACTTGCCTTCCATCCCCTTGAGGGCAGAGCCTCCAAAATTGGAAATTTTTATCCAATTTTTTTTTTTTTTTTTTTTTTTTTGCTGTTGTTAAGTTTTAAGACTGGAACTGTAGCCCCTTTCTGTTTTGACAGAATTCTCTTTTGCTTTTAGTTCTGTCTTTGGATGAGTAGCTCTCCTCCTTTAGGGAACTTCCTGCTAGGCTCAGCATTGTTCACATAGCTCCACAGCTGCCTGCTGTGTGTCCTGTGGTAGCACTCATCACAGTGGAGGACAATCACTTTTCCTTCACACTGCTCTGAGTTTGAACTCACTTCCTGTCTCTACTCTCAACATTTAGCAACATCTGGCACTTGCTGCATACTGAAGAAATGTCTCATAATGATCTGTAAGAGACCACTGGCTTGTTCCCACTATGCCAGCCCAAGGCACAGTGATCACTGGTTGTTTACAAAGGGTCATGGTTTTTCAAATATTACATTATTAATTTGCATGTGTAAAGTGTTAGACAGGGATTGATGAGGGGATGTGGTAATAAAGGGAAGGAGGCAGAGATCCAGAGAAGCAAAAGTGTCCCCTATTCAGAGCAGCTAAAGACCATGTTCTCTCTGTGGAAGAGGGACTATAAGTGTATGAGGTAGGACTCTTGGGTTTTTATAGCATGCAAAGGAGGGACTGTGGAAATGGGAGGTCCCATCAGCAGGTGAGTCCCCCTGCAGTCTGGAACTGTAGAAACCAGTGCTGTGTGGACCTCCTTATCAGAAGCTTCTGTAGATGTTAATAGTCAACTTTTTCTCCAGATCTTCTCAGGCCACCTGAGACGTTTAGGTCAATAACCCTTCATTCCAGACCTCAAGAATGGATAAAAAAAAGAAGTGGGAGCAACATATTCTCTCATTGCCTATTTCCTGCAGAAGGGGGATGGTGGAGGTGATGGTGGAGGTGGTGGTGGTGGGGACTAGGCTCTGTCTTGAAGATCTAAGGAGGCATAGTTCAGGTTATTTTTAAGTAGCAGGAGAAGTGTTTTAACTTGATCACTTGTGATGGATCTTGTGGCTGCCATCATGAACCCTGGAGAAACTATTGAAAAGTAATTGTTAAGAGTGCTGAAAAGATGGCTTGGTTAGAGAATGGAGGTGAGAGGTTGTCCAGGTGGAGGAAGAGGGTGAATTAGGAGGGGGGAAGGAGGAGGGAGGGAGGAGAAAGGAGGAAAAGGAGGAGAGACAGAGATACAGACGGAGACAGAAAGATGAGACAGACACACAGAGAGAGACAGATACAGAGATAGACAGAGAGACAGAGACAGAGAACAGAGAGATGAGCCTTTGAGAGGATGTGGGTGTCTGTAGATAGGGGCTCCCATATAGGGTAAGGGAGGATTTTTATAGTGTCTCAATGGGTTCTGAGTATTTGGCAGGACTGAACTGGGAAAGAAAAGGAAGGATGACAATAGAGTTGATAAACTGGAGGAGGGCGATAGCTCCATGTCCAGGATTGTGGAACGAGAAGGGAGGTAAGAGGCTGGGGAAAACAGAGACATCTTAGGAGCTCTGTAATAGCCATAGGACCTGGGAAGGACTCAGTTATTATGTAAAGATGTCACTTGAGGGGAATGTGGATCTTTAGTGATTAGAGGACAGGAGCACTGGACATTAGTGGGTACAGACCCAGCAGCTGGATGAGTAAGTGGAATTGGCCACTTTTAAAAGCAAATAAGTTCTATTAAAGAAGGATGCCCAGCTTTCTTGTGCAGAGATTAAAAGGGGAGAAGTTTTCATTTTGAAAAGTTAGAGATTGAAAAGCACCCCTAACAGGGGGTGACATAAGGGACACAGTGATTAAAACCTGGGACGACAGTACAATTGAGATTAAAGAATGCTAAGTCACGATGTTTTTGGGTTACAGTGACTAATCCCACTTCAAGGAGTGCTGTGCCAAAGTAAGTGGTCAGAGGCAACAGGGTCTGTGGCACACCAGAGGAAGGGAGCAGGAGAAAAATAGAGGACAAGCCGGGCGATGGTGGCACACGCCTTTAATCCCAGCACTTGGGAGACAGAGGCAGGTGGATTTCTGAGTTCGAGGCGAGCCTGGTCTACAAAGTGAGTGCCAGGACAACCAGGGCTACACAGAGAAACCCTGTCTCAAAAACCAAAAAGAAAAAAAAAGAGAAAGAAAGAAAGAAAGAAAGAAAGAAAGAAAGAAAGAAAGAAAGAAAGAAAGAAAGAAAGAAAAGTAGAGGGCAAGTATAAAGAATTATATCAGGGCTGTGGTGAAAGGATGAAGGCCCCTTGCAGTCAGAGCTCCTTCACGGTATCCCCAAAGTCTTTTTATGTATCAGGAACTGATGGAGCTGTGCAGTGAGTCTCAACCTTCCTTAATGCTGAGACCCTTTAATACAATCCCTCAGGTTGTCGTGACCCCAACCATGAAATTATCTTGTTACTACATTGTAAGTGTGATTTTGCTGTTAAGAGTCCTAATGTAAATATTTCCAAAGGGGTTATAACCCTAGGGCTGAGAAACGCCATCTTATATGTGAGAGCTACTAGGAGAACTACCATGGAGATCTTCCTGCATGGGCATCGGAGGAAGTCTGGTTATTTTAGAGAAGGGGTCCAGGGAGCAAAACATTTAAAGTGGAGGTTAAAAAAACAAGTAGGAGGATAATATATCCTATAATAATATAAGTAGGAGAATATGAGGGATTGAGGGCAGAGCCAGAGTGGAGAGGACCAAAGGTAAGGTTTGTCTCTGGAGTTTTTCTCTGGTTTTTGTGTCTTTGGGCCCCATCCCAAGCCAGTTTGGGTTTGTCAGTGTGGAAGCAAGATTGTTCCTGAAAGAGGGCACAGATCACATCTTCAGTGGTAGTCAGGAGATCAAGGTCTCTTTAATTCCAAGGTGCTGCAGCCGACAAAAAATTGGATTGGTCCAAAGAATGTTAAGCTGATGTGAGATTTCTTTAAGGTTTTCTTAGAGTTGGTGAGGAAAGAGAGGCTAGTTAATGCAGAAAGGCCTTCTGTCCAGGTGTTTTAGTTCTGAGGTTTGGGAAATAAAAATCTCAGAGTGACAAGAAGAGGGATGAGTTGGATAGACCATTAGTCCCCATTTCAGAGGTCATCTGAACTAGTTTTAGGGGGTTGGAGGCACAGGTCTCTTTGAACTGCTTCAATTTGACCAAAGGGATAAGGTAGAAAGGACAATAACGAGAGGGCCTCAGAGAAGGGTCCATGGAAGGGACCATGATAAGACCTAACAAACAACAAAGATCCCAGAACATAAGATGGCTATTTGGTGATAGCATATATTTTTGGATTGTGCTTTGTAAGGGAGGTGATAACTGTATAACACAGTGGAGAGCATTAAGAGATGAAGTCATAAATTTTGTTTAGTAAGGTGAATCTAATTATACAACTGGCTGAGCCATGTACCAGAACCCTGTAGAAGGATAAGGTAACTGTAATCTAGCCTTTTGTTACATCAAAGTTCTGCGTAAGGAAGATGAACCTGGAAGCTTTGTGAAAGAGGTCAGTTGAAGTCAACATCTTACATGACATTTTAAAAATAGGAATAGAATCTAATTAAGTCCTTTATAGGATTGTCTAGTAAAATTCCAAGGATAGCATTTGTGTATCCTGAATAACTTCCCCAACCTGTGATTTTGATGGCAGCATGTCTGCCAGTCTATGTTATCAGGAAACATGGTGGTTAGGGTATAGAAGAACATACTATATATGTGGGAAGTGTTTTTTTTTGAATAAAGATAGTACTCCATAGTTGCCAAGTACAGCTTTTAGGTTTGGTGGTGGTTTGAATATGCTTGGCCCAGGGAGTGGCACTATTAGGAGGTATGGCCTTGTTGGAGTAGGTGTGACTTTGTTGGAGGAAATATGTCACTGTGGGTGTGGCAATGAGACCCTCCTCCTAACCACATGGAAGCCAGTCTTCTCCTAGTGGCCTTCAGATGAAGATGTAGAACTCTCAGCTATTCCTGTACCATGTCTGTGTGAATGTTACTGTGTTCCTGCTTTGATGATGATGGACTGAACCTCTGAACCTTGAAGCCAGTCCTAATTAAATGTTGTCCTTATATAAGAGTTGCCTTGGTCATGGTGTCTGTTCACAGCAGTAAAGTCCTAACTAAGACAGGTCTGGTCTCCTGTTTAAGCAGACAGGCCTATTTTTCTCAGATGTAGATCAGACACTGTAGTACTGATGTAAGTGAAGGTCTTGCCCTATATCTGGGATATATATTTCACTGAGATTGAGATATGTCCTAAGGCATGAATTATTCCTTTGTCCCACTCTGGAGTCACTTGAGTGGCCCTCAGTGTTACCATATTGACTGTTGTGACGCCAAGTTGCTTGTATTCAAGAAACCCTTATTTGACACTTTATAATTGTACCAATGGACAAACATAGCAATGCAGGCAATTCAAGTATGCCAAAGAAATTTCATACAATACTTCGACTGAAAAGGAAAAACTTTCAACTTCACAGAGGGGTAAAAGAATCACATGGCCGTTTTGCAAAGATCTATACCAAGAATGATCCATCAAAGAAATTGTATATAGAGAAGAAATTCTAGGCCTTTTTTCTTCACCTCAAACTTTAATGTGTGATATATGCTTAAAATACAAAAATCACTAAATTTGGGGTTGTCCTTACAGAGAATAGATAGAATATATAGGGTTTGGTACAATATGTAGTTTCAAAAATCCACTGGGGCATCTTATAACCTATCCCTCCCACCTACCTACCCCCACAATGGTTAGAGAAGTGACTGTATTTGACTATCCTAATACCTTTGCTTTAGCATCATATTAAAATGTTTTCTTTCTTTACCTCTTACACAAACATAATGTTTCTAAAATACAACAGCAGCAATGACAACAACATAAAGACAAAACAAGGAGCAAAACCTTGCTAACTTGTGGTAAGTTGAGCCTCCTATCTAGAAAAGCTATCTTCTCCCTTTTTCCTCATCCAAAGGAGATCTAAGGAAAGGCAAGAATTTTCTAGGGCTTGCAGAAAGAACAGTGCCCTGTCTGTTAGAACGGGCCATGCTCACTTATATCCATACAGCTCTGAAAACTATAATAGGCAACCATATTTGAGGCATATTGTTCCCAATTACCTAAGGAAATATTTAAAAGATACCAGTTTTCTCATCTGTCTGAGCCCCATCCAGCCTACCTATCTGATTTCATGTTCTACATATACTCTTTGAGAATATAGTTATCAAGATGAACATGAAAAAGTTTTGTTTTTGTTGGAATGTATTTGAAACTAACTTGAGTGGAATGTGAACTTCTTGGTGGCTTCAGAATTCCAGTACATTCTAAAAGAAGCAATAGGGACCAGCCTTCCCAGTCTGCCTTCCCAGGTCCATCCCCAGAGACTAGAATAGAAAAAAGTTCAAATGCACACTGCCCTTCGACTCTGTTTTCATTTTAAAAGTGAAGGTCAGAAAAGGACACATGGTTATATTGTCTTCCATCAAATAACAACAAACGGGCGGCATTAACTTCCACAGAAGAAATGCAAATGCTTAGGTCAACACTATGACAGAATGCCCTGGTGGCAGAAAACCAGAGTCCCCTCGAGACTCTCTTGCTAACAGTTGCTCAACTGTTATTGGTCAGCCACATCTCTATCTCAGGGAGAACAGTTTGTTAAGACAGGAAATTCTCAAGATAGCCTGTTTTGCTTGAGCAAGCAGTTCTGAGAGGAGGTTGTAATTTCTCAAGAATGTCTTAATATCCACACACCTTCCACAGCATTCTCAACTTCCCTGTACCTAAGTCCCTTGCTCATTCTTATACATGTCCCGATTGCTCCTTCCCTGTCACACGAAGTACATCCCAGGGGAAGGTGGATACCTCTTGCTGTGCTAATAAACAACCTCATCTGTTAGATCAGATTGTAGACTTATTTTTATCTTCTGTTTCTTTACTCTGTGCTCTGAAATCTAACATTTTAGTGCTAAAACTCTGGACAATTCTGGGGCCCTTGCTGTCACCTCCAAGCCCTTCTTCTGGGACAGTATTGACTTTCTCATCATCTCTTTGTATTCTTGGAACCTGTGTCTTTGGGAGCACAGATACTCTCAAGGCTCACTACATCCACTAATTAAGTCAGCAGCCGTGGTGTAAGACCCCTGGAACTCATGGTCTCTGCATCGATGAACAGTGGTAAGTCCCAAGGACAGAACCTCAGGTCTAAGGACTTCACTGGCACTATGAATAAATCCAGGTTGACCTCCTGGGAAAGGAATGGAATTGTTTTTATTCTCCTTTTATTTTGTAAACCCCTCTTCTCTTACTCTTCTTCCTTCTCAGAACTCATTTGATCTCCAGATAAAGAAGCCAGTCTGCATTTATCTCCACAGAGGTACCCCATCACATGTTGGGAACATCCTGAGTTCCTCACCATTGGTCCAAAGACTCCAGGAGTTTCTTATAAGGTCCTTTTGTCCTTTGACTTTTCTGGAGTCTATGAACTGGGGGACATTGGCTCCTAAGTACCAGGCACAATTTTGGTCAATCCTACCAGAGGGATCTTGGGCAGTGTATCTGACATTTATTCCTGACTTTCTTCCAAACCCACCATGTGATTAAACTGTCCATTCCAAAGGATACATCTTTAGCCTGTCTCGGGGCTAATGTAAAAGATCCATTTGTTTAGCTCTCAGTTCAAATTTGGCCTAAGTGTTCATTGGATAATAACCCCTGCTCGCCCAAATTTAAAATATTTGATTTCTATATCTTAAATGTTATAACCAGCTTTGTCAAACAAGATGGAGACAGGTCTGAAGTTCTTCTACATCCTCTGCTATTCCCAGTGTCAAGCCTCTTCTCTAGCTCTGTTCAGGCCTCTCACTTCATTTCTGTACTTTCCCTGTCACCAGCCCAAATTTACAGATGACATCTCCAAACTCTCTCACATGCTTATCTGGCCGATAAACTCCCTTCCTATCAATGCAGGGCACATTAGCTATGCTAACAAATGTTCCTCTGCTATTTCAGCCCATGTACTGGCTCTGGGTGAGACTCGGCCTTCCTACTTCAGGATTACATTTATTCTCTCATCCCTGGTCTTGGATCAGGCTGGCTCCCTGATTCTACAACTGGAAATGTATTGCCAAACAACTCAGTTCTTTCCTTGTCCTGGAATTGGCCTGGTAATGTTCCTTGGGAAGTTATTCTTCCACAGCCCTGAGACCTCAGGCTGTGTGATTCTAGCTCTTCTCTAAGCTGCTTGTGGACTTGGCTTCAGGAGCTGAGGCCCTGCAGTTCCTTCTCTGTTTCTTTATTTTGCGATTTTGAGCCTACCAGCCTAGCCCTTAGCCGCCACCACCTTTTATATTCACAATAGCCTACTTACCTAAAGAGACTTTTAAAGGAAAAGGCTCTAATGACGCATGCTCTGATCTTCCAAAGGAAGGATTCTGCAGGGACTTAGAATGCCTTGAAGAGGGATGGGCTCACTGTTCATAGGTCCGAGTTCACCTTTAGCCGAAAACTAGGGGACCTCATCAAGATGGAAGCAACCATGTTACTTGGCTAACATATTTGTTAATGATATCATGAAGAAGGCAAATGCCATGTGACTCCATTGCCATGTTGTTTAATGTCACCGCATGGCAGAAGCCAAAATTCTAGCACCCATAAAACTCTATGGTTCCACTGAGTTCTGAGGGGATCACCACACCTCTTTTATATTAGAAGAAGGAAGTATAATCAAACAATTAAAGTATTTTGTAATTGTGATGTTTCATTTTATTTTAATTCTGATAGATTGTATATGATACATTGACTCTATTGCTGGGCATGGCAGTGTGTGCCTGCCATCTCTGCACTCCAGAGACTGAGGTGGGAAGTCCCAGAGCTCTGAGTCAGGTTAGATTACACAGGGAGGCACTGACTTAAAAGACACAGCATCCCTACACAATTTTCACTTTATGCCTTATTTTTGTGTACTGTGAAGAAAACAAAATAGGATGTTCAGAAAACGTTATAGATTGTTAGAGACTGCAGCTACCCGTAATTGAACATGTGGCAGCCTAAACTGAACTCAGATACCTGCCTGAAGTACCTGCTGCCTCCAGTCATTAAGAAGCTGCTGGGCTTTGTCTTTGTGATGTCCTGCTCAGCAATACTGATTAAACTATACCAAAGTTTAAATATTTTGTCTCTTATGGCATATCAGTATTTTTAATAACGTTTGATTTTCACTTAGGATAAACTATGTAAAAATGAGACTAAGATATTGAAGCCTCCCTATTATTGAGTCTAAACCTATCTGACTTTGGATGCCTTTTGTGTTTGTTTTATAAATTTGGGAGCCTCAACATTCGGCTCATGAACATTCACAGCTGTTGCATGTTCTCAATCAGGTGTAGAGCCTTCTCCTTCTCTGCTGCTTGAGTTGAAGTTAGCCTATTTGCAGCTTTCAATTGCTTGGCTCATTGATTTTTCTTTTTTATTCTGGGACTGTCTGTTTCTTGGAGACCACATATAACTGAATATTGTATTTTAGTCTAATCAGTTAGTCTGTGCTTTGTAATTAATAAGTTGAGTAATAAGTTCAATATTATTAGTGAGAGAGGTTTTGTATTCTATAAGCATTTGTTTATTGTTTTTCTATTTTGTCATACTTTTCTGGAATACTGTGTTAGCTCTCCTCTATTCAAATTCTTCAAGAAACATATTCTTTCTTGTCCTCTTGTGGACAAGACTATTTTTTCTTTTTTCCTGTGTGTAATATTTCTTTAAGTATTTCTGCAGTGCTGGCTTCATGTGAGCTTATCTTAGAAATGTTCATATTTTTTGGTCAATTTAAGAGATAACTCGGTTAGCTATTATAATTTTAGTGGATAGTTATTTACTCTCAGGGACTCAAAGATACCATCCCATGCTTTCCTGGGCTTTACAATTATGGGCCAGAGACCATATATGATTCTCCTATATTCTCTTCTCTGAGTGGTTGTTCATTCCAAAGTTCCGTTCTTGTCTTTTTTTATAGATTCAATTTTCTTGCTGAATTCCCTTCTTTTATGTTTTAAAATTCTTCCTCCAAGTAACGGAATACTTTGTAGCTCTCCACTGCATTCACTTGCTTGTCTGGGTCCTTCATTAGTTTCTACATTCATCTGCTTCTGTCAGAATCTTTGTGGCCATTGATGCATTTTAAGAGTGGGAATCTAAAATCCTTTTCTGCCATTTCAGCTATTTTATTATCTTTATCTCAGGTATTAAAATGCTATAGCTTTGGGATATTGCTAGAGTGTGTTGTTGTCTCTCGTTTTGTGGCTTTTATAGGTCTATTAGGACAGATGTGTCCTCCAGGTTTATCTGCTCACCTTTTCTCCCTTTTAAACTTGTTTTGTTTACTTGTTTTATTCCTGTCTCACTAGTGAGTTGTTTTCACTCATGTCTGTTCTCCAGTGCTATTTAGGGGAGAACGTGATTGCAGTAACCAATAAAATGCTTTGAAACAGTCCCAACATTAACTTGCAGCAGACAACAGCTGTGTTCTCTTTTGTGTGTCCCCCAGAAGGTGCCGAGACAGTAGCACTATGGTACTGGGTGTGATAAAGCTAGTTTATAGATTTTTTATAAAGGTAAAGGTATCAATAATTAACAGTAAAATGAGAAAACAATGGTGAAAACTGGAAAGTATGGACAAGAGAGAAGTAGATAGTTGAAGGTATGAGAAGTAACACTTCTGTTACTTTTCTATTCTGTTACTTATCTATTGATTAAATACCATGACGAAGGCAACTTATAGGAGGGTGGGCTTATTTTGGCATTGTAGCTCCAGAGAGTTAAGAGTCCATCACCATCACATCAGAGAAGCATGGTAGCAAGCATCAGGCATGGTGGCAGAATCAAGAACTTGAATAGTAAAACATGGAAAGAAAGAATATTACAGTTACAGAAGGTAAAGAGATTGCTAAGTCAGGCTTTCACAGTCACTGGCTCGCACATTCATTCTTCCCAACCCCTTTTGTGATAGTCCCTATTCCTTGGATAGTGAGAGATTGACCTGTCTACAGTGGAGAACACTTAAGAGTTATTTATCATAGATATGTCTGTTATTTCTGCTCTGTGCATTAACCACTACCTGCAGCAAGAAAAGCTTCTCTGGTCAACGCTGAGAACAGCACAAATCTTTGGGTATACATGTAAATATTTAGAAGGTAGGTTGACAACAGAACCATTTAGAAAAGTAATGACATGAGGCTCCCAAGCTGGGGCCTATGGTCTCCTCAGTCATGGGAGACTTAACGTTCACAACTACCGATCCTGCAATCACTCCAAAATAAAGGGCACATTAAAATCCTATGTAGGAACCTATAATCTTCCAACCAAAGGGGTAAAATAATTAGAGGGTATACCAGAACACAGATGTGGAAGGAGAAGGGGGGAAAGACTTGAGATCAAATTATATTTTTTCCTCACTACTCCTCAAATGATTTCTGCACAACTGCTGTAACAGTACCACAAACTCAAGGTTACCTAATACATGACTAATTTAATTCAGAAATCTTTTGTTGTTATTGTTGTTTGTGATTTCCATTTTGTTTTAAAATATTTTTTTGAGAATTTTATGCAATGGGTTCTGATCATATTCAGCCCCTCCGGACACATCTTCATTAGCTACCAAATTTCTTTTTCTTTTTTTCTTTGTAAATCCATTGAGTTGAGGTTTTAGATAGTCTTGGTTTGGGGCGTGTCATACATAATAGTTGACATACAGAGGGTCACACCCTTAAAGAAAACTGAACCTTCCTTTTCTAGCAGATAGCAAACACCATCTTTTCAGCTAGGGGTAGGACTCCAAACCCACTTCCTCTTCCTCCACTCAGGGATTTTGTCTGGCTTGTGCTTGGACTCTCTTATGTCTGCCATCATGAACACTGAGTCCATGGGTGGAGTTTTCCCGGTTGTGTCTGAACAGTACTGTTTCCATATAGATATTAGCCATCTCTGGGCTGACAATCTCTCCATACCACACTCTGTTCTGAAGCACCTTGGCCTTGTGAGAAAAGGCATAATGTCCTAGTTTCCGCTGAATGCTCTTAGTTTCTGCATATTGAGTAGGTGGTGGGTTGTTGTGTTAGTTGCCAAGGTTTGAGAGATGCTAATCCATAGGCATAACAATTAGGAGTCATGTTAATACTGGTCTACCTAGCAAAATAATTGTAGTAGCTTCTCCCTGGGGACCTATCCAGCCACAGGTTCTTGCCAGGTATGGGTTCCATCCTATAAAGTGAGCCTTAAATACCATCAGAAAGTGGTTGGTGACCCTCATAACCTCTGTGCCATAATTGCAGTAGTGGTAATTTGTTCCTACGACAGTAATTACTGTAGCTCATAGTGTTTCATGGCTAGGTAAGATTGATGGTCACTCTTCTCTTCTGGTAGCTTACAGAGCACTTCCCAGTGCATGAAAAGCTAGCCAGGAAGACTGAAGCTTCTAGGTCAGTGCCCACTCGGTTTCTTGGTGTTTTATGACTACATGTTCTGCAGTATCTTCTGCAGTACAGTTTTACTGTCAAGTCCCAGACAGTAGCCAAGAACAATGGTAATGGTTTGTAGCATTTAGAGTTTATAGGACCTTGACTGGTCAACAATTCAAGAAGCGGTAACCCATTCATGGCACTGGTTTTTTTTTTTTTTTTACTTGCTAGAATGTAATACCTAGGTGGGGCATTGTCTCCCCTAGGGTAACTCTAAACTTTTTTCATCTATCTATCTATCTATCTATCTATCTATCTATCTATCTATCTATCTATACATATGTATATATACACACATGTGTGTATGTACATATATAGTTATATGTTTTTGGTTTTATATATTATAGTTTATATATGCATATATATGTATATATACTTTAGGAAGTTTCTATAATAGTAGGTTTCCACATGATTCTTTTCAAAAGACCTTTATCCCTTATCATAATCCTCCTCTATCCTGTCCTCCCATCCCATGAAATACCTCCTGCTCCACTTCTAACCCACCCCGCTTTATATCACCATAATGCATCTTTACTCCCTTAAGAGAATATCCCTTGCTTGTTTTCTGATCCTATGGAAAGCACAAATGAAATATGTATCTCTAGATATTCAAAGTTAACATTCATGTAGGACAGAGAACATGAGATGTTTGTCTTTCTGGGTCTGAGCTACCCCATTTAGTATGTTTACAATATAATCTGTTTTCCTGTGAATTTACATTAGTCTTGACCAAATCAGCATTGTTTCTTGGAAAAGTAGTTAAAGATCAATGGGAAATAGTTTTGTTATTCTCTTAAACTATAACTGTTTTATTATTCTGTATTGAGACCACAGATAACTTATATTGATCAAGCTAATTATGATTGATTTGTTGGATGGGTTGGAGACTAAGGAAATGATAGAGACATGTTTCCCGACTTTCAAAGTGTGTCCCACAATAAGAACACACACATACCGCTATAGCACCCAGGCCCACAGTGGGCTCCGTTCTCCCACATCAAACATCAGCTGAGAAAATGCCCATAGCCCCATTTGCTAGGACATTTTCTCAACTCAGATTCCCTCTTCCAAAACGAATCTAGCTTGTGTCAAGTTGACATAAACTTGCCAGCACAATGTGAAAGAGAATGAAAGGCACACAAAAAGCCTTTTCAAAGTACCATGTGACAACTTTGAATGAAAAGCAGGACAGCCTTTGTTAACTAGCCCTGGTTCTGGGATCTGGCTGTGGCTGCAGAGGCTTGTCTTTTCCAGCCACTGCTGAACCCCTCAGCTTTAGCCTCGTGTAACTCACTTCTGCTTGTCTCAGGAGCTGACTCTGCTGCGATCCTCTCTTCACCCCTGTCTAGTCCACCTGCTCCTTGCATTGCTGCAGCACACTGGTTCTCTGGCTGGCTCTCCTGGCCTGCCACCAAGACAGCTCCCATTTTGGTATATACAGACTACTGTCCAATGTGATTTTAATTTGCTTTGTCCTAGGGATAAGAGAATTTAAACATATATCATTATTTTGGCCATTTGTGTACCTCTTTTGGAGAAAATTCTATTCCGGTACTTTCGTTATATTTAATTAGATTTTTAAAAATTACTTTCTTACTATTAATTTATTTGCACTCTTTTTATATTTTAGATAATCCTTTACAAAGGTGGGGTTTATAAACATTTTCTCAAAATGCATAAAATATCTCTTCACCCTACTTTAGTAAGAGTAAATAATTTAGTAAGAATAAAATATTCTGAACATACTTTGATTAAAAATGATTTGTTACTTTTTCCCATTTCAAATTTAATAGCCTCCTATAGTTATTTGGCTAAATTTGGTAATTTTAATGTCCTGCTTACTTCTCCAGGCTTTTGTTATCATTATTAGTTTAAATTGTAATCAAAATACAGATTATGAAAGCATCTTAAAGAGGACAAAGTAAGCTCCCATTACTTGTCCAATATTGGCTATCCTCCAAACAGACCACTCAGCACAGAGCCTGCACTCACAGAACTGCATGGCTCTCAAATGCTGGCTAGGAACACAGGGCTTATGTAATTTCCTTATAACAATCAAAATAATACACATAGCTGGGCTGGCAAGATGGCTCAGTGGGTAAAGGCGCTTGCTGTCAAGCTCTGTTCCATTGGCCTACCATTGGTCTCACAGACACACAACACACACACACACACACACATACACACACACACACACACACTAAATGCACACACACACACACACACATACACACTGTAGTAAAGAAAGAGGACAGGGCAAACAGGGGACCAAATAAACTTATATGTGGCACAGACACTGGTGATAATTTCATGGTGTATGCATGTCTCTAAACTGAAGTTGTATACATTAATCGCTACAGCTTTTGTATGTCAGTCCATTCCATATAAAGAAACTTATGTTGTAAATTGTTAGCAAAACATTGCCTTTAATTAACTCATTTATGCCCAGTTTATGAAGATATTATATATGTAAAATTTGGGTTTTGATCTCATTTCTGCTTTTGTAGTGAGATTGAAATGTCACCTGATAAAAATAAATGTATGTTGTTTTTCTGTTTCCTCCCCTAAATAAGATTGCCTATGATCCTTTGAAACATCAAAGCCTCACTTCTCTTTCTTTGGGAGGACTTTTCTTGCTGCCCTTCTCATCACTAGCCATGTCTGCAGTTCATCCTTGAATGGTTGTTTGGTGCTCCTGTGAAATAGATCTCTAGAGGGGTGGACAGTAATTAGGCACAGAGGCAGAGCCATTGTCCATGTCACTAAACTAACATCAGACCCTACTGTAACTGTTTCTGAGCTGACTTCTGAATTCTGTGCATCCTCCACACAGCCTATTGCAATGTCAACTTTTTTTTAAAAGGGGAAATAAGTTCACAAATGTCTCTATCTTGAGGAAGAACTCAGAACTATCAAGGCATACCTCTCAACATCATCTGGCAAATCAAACCTAGCTATGAAGTGATTCTCTTTGCTACTTGCTTATTATGAGGCATTGGGTGTCCTGGATGTGCGGGATGTACCACATAATGAAAGTCGGTAGTGTGGGATCCTATCTTCATATCTGTGGAAAGATCAGCCTGTAGATGTATGTAAAGGGAGTAGTGCAGATAGAGAGGGGATGAAAAGTTTTCTGTTAGCTTATTCCCCTTAATACATATTATATAAACAACCTTACCTGTGTTCTTTTCTAGGTCTTTCTATCAGGTAACAGAATAATAAATGGCTTAGATGTTTTACACACACACACACACACACACACACACACTCAAAAGGTCTTTGCTAGCTGAAGCCATGCTGACATACATGTGTGCGTGCAAGAAGTCAACTTTAAGAGCAAAGTATCTATTTTTACTCATGGTTTCAGAGCTTCCAGCCCATGTTTGCCTAGCTGTTAAAGTCCTGTATCCAGTCAGGAAAACATGGTGGAAGAACAAAACAAAAGAAAGCTGTTTCCATGGAAACAGGAAAGCAGAGAAGGATGGGCTGGGTCAAGATACACCCTCACTTCCTCTACTAAGGCCCCAACCCCCAGTGATAACCAATACAGCTATGAACTCATACATGCATAAATATACACCGTTGAAGCCTTCATAACTGAGTTGCCTCTCAAGGCTCCAACTCTGAGTTTGGCTGCTGGAGGACCAGTTCTTCAATACAGAAGTCTTCAGGCTCTACATCCAAAATCATGACACTGATGTTCTAAACTTCAGATACTTGCCTAGGTTGTCATCCTGACTGAATTGTCTCATTTACTATTTCTAATTCTATACCTTCTAACCTAGCAAGTGGCCTAGTTAATGAGACTTAGGCTTACCAAATTTTTTTTTTTTTACTTTTGTAATTCAATGTGGTCTTAGCAGATACATAAGAACAGATCATAGCAGACTATATCAACAGAGTATCCTGTTACGGTTCTATACCTGGATACATTGTACAATGTTTCAATTAAGTGAAACACACCTGCTTCACAAGAGAGTAGTCATTGGTTATCTAGGGAAACCACTAACTGTCCTATCTTAGTTTTTTGGACTGTGTACTACATGCAACCCAAACTCTTCTACCTGCTTTATTATGGCTTGCTCCCTCTCGGGGGAGGATGATGGAGCATCAGCAGGCATATCTAGGTTATTCTGTTCAGACACTAGAAGGGTTCATCCTCTGAGGCTGAGTTGTTTTTTTTTTTTTTTTATTTTATGCTTCTTTGTTTGTATAATGTTGACCTCTCTGATGAGTCAAGGAAAGGGGGGATGGCGATGCAAAAGCCAAAAGAAGGGATGGATCTTTACTCCTTGCTCTCAGTCCCTGAGAGGAGCCCATGGAAATCGCCCACTATCTCACCAATTCCAGATCACCCAGCAATCTGCATGAGAACAGTTGACCTATGTTGTCCTTTTAAAATCTGTTTCTTTCTGAGAATAGCTGAAGATAATGCTGTGTTGTTTATTTTGGCCATATTCTTGAAACATTCTCTCTGATCCCTTTGCCAACATTTGCCATTTTCCATAAATTATCTTTCAAGACAGAAAAGGTCTCTGAAGTGCCCTATATTCTTTGATGGGACTTGTAGGGTTTTACAGTTTTTAATATTTTAAAATTTAAGATCCAGGTTTTTCTCCCTCCTTCTCCTCCTCCCCCTCCCCTCCCCCTCCTCCTCCTCCTCCTCCTCCTCCTCCTCCTCCTCCTCCTCCTCCTCCTCCTCCTTCTTCTTCTTCTTCTTCTTCTTCTTCTTCTTCTTCTTCTTCTTCTTTCTCTCTCTCTCTCTCTCTCTCTCTCTCTCTCTCTCTCTCTCTCTCTCTCTCTCTCTCTCTCTCTCCCCCTGAACTTAATTTTTTCCCAAGAATCCTGCCTGTGCCTATCAGGTGCAGTCTCTTTTTCCTACTATTTTTGATATTATAATGTAATTATAGAATTCTCCCTTCCTTTTCCTCTCTCCACCCACATACCCCTCCTTGCTCTCTTTCACACTAATGGACTCATCTTCACTCATGCATAAATGTAATATGTATATACCAACATATTCGT
This sequence comes from Mus caroli, assembly GCF_978045245.1. Classification (NCBI taxonomy): domain Eukaryota; kingdom Metazoa; phylum Chordata; class Mammalia; order Rodentia; family Muridae; genus Mus; species Mus caroli. The sequence goes on along the minus strand of NW_028227265.1, from coordinate 106,211,650 downwards.
AAATATAACCTGCTGGGTTTGTATAATATTACCTGTATGCACATTTTTTTCAGGGAAGCCATTTCTTTTGAAGGTTCTTTAGGTCTGCATTGCGCAGCTCTCTGACCTGATAAAGATGCTGTAATTCTCTCTGCAGGGATGGTCCGTTAAAAAGATGAAAAGTTGTCTTTTAAAATCTTGATGATTGGTCTTACGGACTTGGTGAGATTAAAATTGATCCTAAGGCTCTAATTCCTCATAAAAGATTCCTTAGTGCCCAGATGTTCCCATTAGACTGCCAGTAGACTGTCTCAGACAGAAATTCTTCCTTGCCTGATCCAGTCAGTGTCTGCACAAGCCCCTTGAAGCTCTTCTGTTTAATTAAAGCCCTTCTGGGCTATGTCACCTGAGACTGGTCCCTTGTTTTTCCTGTCTTATAGCCCCTAAGCTTCAGCGGACACATCAAATTACCCTCATTTTCTAAGTTGTTATTCATTTTCTTCAAATAATAATAGGAGGTAGCTGAAGCAGTGTGAAGGCATTTGGAGCTGGCTCCTGAGCACCCCAAATCTTCCATGGTAAGGTGATTTTAATTGTGTTCGTCAAAATAAATTGAGCACTGGCGTGGTAAATGATTAATGGATGCAGGACTTAAGTCCAACTGTTTTGCTTCATGTAGGAGATACTGGTTTTCCCAAATTAAAAATGTTCACGAAGAATCCTCAACCCCTGCTTTTCAGGACAGTGAAATGATCAGCTGCAATCACTGTTCTGTTCACACAAGCCTGTTCTCAAGGAGAAAGGCCATGCTAAATGTACATGCGTGCATACCTGTGTTTGCATGCTCTCATTTTTTTTTTTACTAAGACATTTTGTCATATCTCCTAATTCCAAAGCAATTCAGAATTAAAAGGCACATTAGAATGATTGCAGGCTCCTTGGGAAGGTTCTCCTGTTCTGACTGGAAGCATTCTCTCTGACCCCTTTGCCAACATTTGACATTTGCCGTAAATTGTCTTTCAAGACAAGAAAGGTCACGGAAGTGTCCTATATTCTTTCATGGGACTTTTAGGGTTTTATGATTTTTAATATTTTAAAATTTAAGATCCAGTTTTTCTTTCTTTTTTTGAAGCTGAACTTTCTGGTGCTGTATGGCTCACAGATCCATATAGCTCATCCCATAGCGACAGGCAAGTCAGCTTCCTCAGACGCCTGTGACCTTTAGCTGGGACTGGAGCCTCAGACACCTTCTCTGCTAGGTAGTTCTGGAAGCTCCCAGACTCTTCCAGACCTCAAATTCATTTCCTCCTCTTCGACTTTAACTGATTTTATTTTTATTAGATTAGTTCCTCTCACAAGCTCCCCTCTAAAATGTTGCATTTCAGAATTCAGCCACAGAGGTCATGTCTGCTTGTCATTTAGCCCACAATAATGAAATCTGGGAGCCTTTTCAAAACCATGTCACTGAAGGTAAAGATATAGAAGGGGGGGACTTCCTTCCTTCCTTTTTCCCTCTGAAGTTGTAGAAAGAAGTAAATGAAGAAGCAATCCAGGCTTAGGACTTCCCAGTCTCAGTCACATGCTTTGTCTGGGACATTTCAGCCAGTCCTACAGTGGGGCTTATTTTAAATAAAATATTAGTACACCTTTAGACCTGTGAATGGGAACATATTTGATTGCTTGGGTCAAAAGATGGAATCTTGGAATGTGGTTGGGTGTAGGTGCTGGCCTGAAGTATGTGTGTGTTCCCATGGGTGCTGGGCTAAAATGTCTGTGCTCACATGGGTGTTGGGCTGAAGTGTGGGCACTTCCATGGGTGCTGGGCTGAAGTGTGGGTGGTCACATGGGTGCAGTGGGACTGAGTCTTCTGTGAAGGAAAACAGTGTCAGAAACATTGGTTTTTCCATAGAAAGAGGCAGAGGTTTGTGAGGATGAGGTGGGAAAGAAAGGCAACAGGAGACTATCTAGACAAAAGCACTGCACACTGTCCTTGTCGCTTGTGTTAGGTCCCTCATGGAAGCAATGACCAAGATTTATTCAAAATTTCTCCCCACACCGACTGTTACTTCTTGTTTCCTTTGTTCACCAGGCCTTTTAGGAATCTCCCCAATACATACAGATTTAGGGGAGGAAACTTGAGACTCCCACCTGTCCATCTGTTTCTGTAGCTGAGCAATTTACCCATGAGGCCCAGGGAAACCGCTGCCTTGCTGTTGACAGGATCCCCAGTATTCAATGGGGAGATAGAGCAGACATAAGGCTGATCCCTGGGAATGTCACCATGAACTCCTTGTAAATACATAGGAATTAATGTCTTGCAAATGAGGTACACGGTGTAGAAGGGCTGTGGGTAATAGATTCAGGAGTGTGCAGGAGGTTGCACTGCAGAATAAATCACTCTTCAGTAACTTGGCTGTAATTACATGGACAGCTCAGTTGTCTTTGAGCTTTCACACACAGCTAGTGTGTGATGATTGATGTCTGTCTGAGTTGTTTTTAGGGACGGTTCAAAGAAGGTAATTGGACTTAAGATCACTGTGCTAAAATATTGAAAACCTTTCCCTTGCCCATCTCATGTCTACAGTTAGTGATAATAGGGAAAACGGGGTTCCCTCTTGGGTTTTTTAAATCTCATTAATAAAGGAATTTAAAAACCAACTAAAATGAAGTTTAAGCACAATTTTACTAGAGGAAGAAAAAAAAAGGCAGGGCAAGCAAGCTATAAACTTCAGTAGATACCTGGAAGTAGAGAATGGAGAGGATGAAGGAGACTGCCTGGAGTGAAGGAAAAGGCTCTGCCAAGTGAATTAAGCACGCAGAGGGATCAAACACAGGGCATCAGACAGCCACATAGCAGGAGAGGTCTCTGGAAGAAAGTAAGTTTTGATTTTCTAAGTAACTGAGAAAAGTAGGCGGACTTAAGCAGCCCCGTGGGCTTGCATACTAGTGATCCCACCCAGGGAGGATTCTGGGAAGGAATCAGACAATATCTCCTTAAATGGATAATGATTCTGCCTTTCTGTTTAGCATGGCGAAAGGTGAGCCTTTCTGTTTAGCATGGCGAAAGGTGAGCCTGTCTTCCTAGGAGCAATGCCACTTTCCAGAGGGGTGGGCCCTTCCAGGGGATGAGCTCACCCCATTGGGATGTAAGGTTTCCACCCAGCTCAGAGAATCTATTCTCTTACCCAGAGTGAAATTTCCCTTAGTGAGTCTTTATTACTCTTCTATTAACAGGACCCAGCAGGACCCTTCAAAGTCCTCTTAAGACAGTGGTTCTCAACCCACTTAATGCTGCAACCCCTAACACAGTTCCACCTGTTGTGGTGATTCCTCAACCATAGAATTATTTTGTTCATAACTGTCCATTTGCTGGTATTGTGAATCATGATGATATGATGAATATCTGATATACAACCCCATGCGGCTTGAGAACCACTGTTTCAAGAGATGATTATGGACATGGACTGACTCAGTGATGCCCAATGTTGTTGCCATGGCTTACTTTACACCAAGGATGTGGGAACAATGTTTTTTTTTTTTAGGATTACTATTATAATAGTCATCCTAATAATGCTTCTTATAAGGAGTATTTCTGAGCTGTGAAAAATAATTTCTTCAACGTGAGAGGCAAGAGCAAATATTTTATCTCTTAAAGGACTGTCTTAGTTAGGGTTTCCATTGCTGTGAAAATACACCGTGACCAAGGCAACGCTTGTAAAAGACAACATTTGATTGGGGCTGGCTTACAGGTTCTGAGGTTCAGTCCATTATCATCATGGTAGGAAACATGGCAGCATCCAGACAGGCTGGATGAAGCTGGATGAAGCCTTCTCACTGGAGAAGCTGAGAGTTCTATATCTTGTCCAAAAACGAACAAGAGGAGACTAGCTTCCAGGCAGCTAGGAGGAGGCTCTTAAAGCCAACGGTGACATACTTCTTCCAACAAGGCCACACCTCATAATAGTACCAAGCATATTCAAACCACCACAAGGACAAACCTGAATTATGGCTACAAACTCACTCACAATTTGCATACATGCATCAAAGAATAAAGCCCTTCCACTTGTATAAACCTATAGGGCCCACATGAACCTCTACCAAAAGAATTTTAACTACATGTAGAGTGACATCATTAAATCTTAGTCATCTTTGGTGTTTGAATGATCTCTTTAGCATCAGCCGTAAGTCTTGTTCATATCAGTTCTTTTGTTGATGCTCAAAACATGACATTTCTCTCCTTCCTCCACAGTTATTACTACATCCAGCCTTCCAAGGAAACACTTGTGTGCAATGTGCACAGTTGTGGCTTACAGAGCCTCAGGGTCAAGCTGGGGGAGGGGTGGGCTGTGCTCTCAGCACATTATAGTTGGAGGATTTCTGAGGCAGTCACACCGGCCGAGTCATTTCCCTGCAGCATTTTTACCAGTAGATGCACTCCTAGAGTGGGTTTGCTGATTTCTGAGCATGGACACAGCCTGTGATACAAGGCAGGTTAGAACTACCCTAGTTCCTGGAGATGCTCTGGACCTTATGACACTCTAGCTTTGGCCACCATTTATCCCTGCTAGAGTGAGCTATCCAATGGTTGCACCTATAGCACCAGACAACCTCTTCAGGTATTTTCTGGGACACTCCCAGCCAAATCTTGGATATTTATGGGTTTTCTAAAGCTTCCTGGGGGTCGGGGTAGAGGGTACTCTTTGAGGCCTTGTACCAGGTTGCTCATGGGGCCCCTCAAATGACTTGGATGTTGTTGCACTCAGGTTTGATATGGAGGCACTCACGAGATGACAATGCAGACAGGAGAGATTAATTTCACCTTTCCAACCCTTTGTACAGTTATTTCTGCATCATCTGGTACCTACTTCTCACTGCCTGCTCCCATCACCCCAGTGTACTGGAGCATTCATTTTCCCTACATCATCTCCTCTCTGTCTACACAGCATGTTTCACAGGAGCGCTGCTTGCACTGAGCCGAGTTGGCCAGGCTTGACTTTATCAAATGTGTGGAAGTGGATTTGAGGAATGCACTTTGGCATAATGATAGGGAAAAATGAAGGGATTCTGAACAAGTCTGAATCTATGTTCCCATAACCCTGCCATCATTCGGCACACAAATCATTAATATAGAAAGAACAATGATAATTTAATTTTTTCATTTCTTTGGCAATGAATTCTAATCTTCCAACTTGAACCCCATTCTCTCAGTCTTGGTATGTATTTGGAACAAAGAAGGAGAAAGCAATATATAGAAAAAGTGAAAAAATTCTAGAACAAGTCTCTGTTGTGTCTGGTACTTTTGAGTAAGATCAATGAGTTAGCCACCTTGTGTCCTTTTAACTGAGACAGAACCCATATCACCCACCTGCCCATCAGATTCGTGTGTGTATGAGGATTTCACACACTGGGCTAAGTCATGTTGGAAAATTTCTTTCCCAAACAAATCACTATGACTTTAGGAGCTTAGAGCAGCAGACCAAGGTTTGTTGTTTGTCACTGAGAAGGGTCCAGGTGTTGGTAACCAAGGCTGGGAAGGCTCTGTTCCCTGTGGGATCTCTAGAGGCAAACTGGATTTTGCCTCTTTAAGCTTTGGGTGGTACCTTTGCTTCTCACAAGGATGCTTATCACTGAATTAGGACCCACCCTGCTCCAGGATGACCATGTCTCCACTTGCCTGAGTCACCGTTCCAAAGGTCCTATTTACTTCTGAGGTTACCTTCTGGAGTTTGCAAAAGACGTATCTTTGGGGAGTCACTACATCACTCACTGAATTTGGCAGAGCCAACCCCTTTATTCCTTTCTTATGCTTGTAAGAGTCTTGTTCTCACATTATCCATCAATTGGTAATTGGAAGGAGAGAAAATAGCACACTTTCCAAGACACTGTAAGACTTATTTTGTTGTGTGCTTTTATTTCCTTCTACAACTCTTCCCATTCCCTTTCCTTCCCAGCAGTCTTGATACATCTGACATAGATTCTAGGGAAAATCTTGCACCCCATACAAGCCGTGTAATGCTGGTATCACAGGCATCAGCGGCCAAATGCTGTGCTTCGGGAATAGTCCACCTGTTGGTCTGACCACTGGATTGCCCTGCAGAGAGAAGCACAGATTTGGTGATTCTACTGAGAAGTTGGGAGCAAAGCTGGATGTGAGCAGAAATCAAGGTCTAGGGCTTGCCACAGCTCAGAATGGCCACAGGAATGATGGTCTGTGTTTCGTTTTAGTTTAAGTATTTGATTTTAGAGAATATGTTGTACTGAGATTTTTTTTACCATGTTGTTGCTGCTGCTGGTGGTGGTAGTTTGAGTATGTGTTTGCTTGTGTGCATGCACATGTGAGTGTGTGTGTGTGTGTGTGTGTGTGTGTGTGTGTGACTTTGTCTTGGGTCAAAGAACCATAGGAGAGGGAGTGGGAGCTTCCTAGCCAGTTTCCATTTTCTATTCCATGAAACCTTTCTTAATACCTAACCCTGCATTTCTGTGGCTTCCAGGAAACTTGGAGTGACATATGTGGTTCACATTACATTTATATTGACTGATAAGATTCTATATGTTTATAAAACATACTGTTAAGATAGGAGGGCAGAGTCCCAGAGTGAAATACAGTGGGCATGTGCCTGCCACATGTGCTTTTCATCTGCATGTGCACATATGTAAAGATCAGTATACACTCACATGCATACGGCATCTTTCATAAAGAGTAATTAGAGAGTCATGCTTATCTGTCTTTGCTATCATGTCATTGGTGGCATCTTGCTTACAATCTTTGACTTATAAAATAAGGGCTTTGGGTACCGCAAATCATGAATCAATGTAGATTACCTTTTTCAGCATTACATCTGTTTGCAAGATGTGATATATATTGTTACATGTTGTGTATCAGTAAAGTCATTAGGAAATTATATGAAAAAAAAATCAAAATATTCAGGTTAAGAAATGACGTCATGAACATATACACAAACATGCTCACACAAGGTACACTCAATAGCTCTGCCTGGGGTAAGGGATGCTGCTGTGCCCCTGCCTACTCAAGCATCTTTAGTGTCCTGTGATACACGTGATAAGTCATGAAACCTCCCCATGGTCCTCTGACTCTGAGTTCTAGCTGGTTTTGCTTTTTTATATTTTTAATAATTCCTCATCTCCTATAGGTATTTATTTGATCATAAGGAGTTTTTTTTTTTGTTGGTGGTGAATATGCTAATTCTTCCTAGTATAGGCAAATGCTGGCATGAGCACACACTGAAATATAAATAAATTGGAGCCAGACTTTAGCCCATACTTACTCTTTCTAATGCACCCAAGCGTTACTGAGTGTGTAGTCCCTACACTTACTCCGGTGGCTGCATGAAAAAATTAGGAGCAGGCCTCACACTGCTGGCATTTGAGTCCCAAGTACCCTACTACCTGGGTATAAGGTTAGGTAAATAAATTAACTCCTCTGAACCGGTTTCCTCCTCTCTGAAGTGGAACTGAGGGTAGCTTTATCTTCCCCATAGGATATATGTGAGGCTTATTGAGGCTAATTCACTTAATGGCATTAATCCTCAGTCTGGCAAGGAGAATGTTCCCCAATAATGTGAGCTCTTGTTTTCTAATTATGGATGTACCTATGAAAGACAGAGCAGGCATCTTGAGTGCAAATAAAGTCCCATGTAACAGAGAGCATATGCTTCTCTGTGAAGCCTGGAGAGAAGCTTCAGTGGGGAGCGAAATTTGGTCCATACCAGAGAGAAGTTGATAAACTCTTGTGCAGGTTGGACCGTTGTTGACAGTAAGCCTTCTCAGAGGAGATGGCGGGAACCAAGGCTGAGATAGAAGACAGTGAGAGTCGCTCAAGTAAGCATCACAGTGTGTCTGTGCCTGCTTGTGTGTAGACACAGTTTCTATTTCTTATGTGTCATAGGTCTGCACATTTAGGTTGTAGGTGGGAGTCGTGTGTAGTATTGAGGTATGGTAGCCTTTTTAAGTGGTTCTTCTTTTGAGTCACAGTCAGCTTTGAAGGACCAAAACAGTATTGGCATCCTCCTCATTCATGACAACCCATGATCCTACTTCTGTTCTCCCACTCAGGAATTATGATTTTTGACACTCCCTCCATCTAATTTCTACTCTTGGATTTACTTGTCCCTTCCAGCAGTCCCTCCTTTTCTCCCCTTCTATCCAAGGCTTCTATCCACACCACAGCTTTCTATATTTGAAATAGCAGCTTATTTCTAAACTAAGCACCACTTTCCATGTGGTCTTTTGAAATATACTTTACTATCATTGTCCTTGTGTGGTGTATGTATGCATGTGAGCCCATGTTCCCACAATGGAGGTCACATAACAGCTTTGGGAGTCTGTTCTCTCCTTCTTCCGTGGGTTCTGGGGACTTCAGTCCCCACACTTCACCAGACTTATACACCAGGCTTATAAAGCAAGAGCCTTTGCCTCATGTACAGTCTCACTGGCCCTTCATATAATCTCTCAGATGAGAGAGTGGAGACCAGCAATTCCTGTCATTTATTTACAGCAAAACATCGTGTCAAATATACTTCCTAAGACTGTCCTGCAGTCTAAGTGAAATACCGCACCTTAAATGTGCAATGCTGTGCCAACAGTGAGTCTTCTACAGATGGTAATCCGTCCTTTGATCTACACGAACTCAACCTTTGCCTGTCTTCATTTGGTGTTTATATTTAGCCCAGATCTCAGTGTGTTCCCTGTTTTCAATACGTCTCTTGTTGGTACCCCTAAGGTCACACCTTCTCGATTGTATTCAGTTAGACTACCTAGGAGCTGTGCTTGGTTTGGGTTTTATCTTTTCCTCCCACCTCTGCCAACACCCATTCTCTTCATCATGAACCCTTCTAGTTGCTGCTCTCTTCTGATGTGTCTCTGTGTGACCTAAGGAGCTTCTTTGGGGTTGCTTATGAGGAGAAGTCTCTAACGAAATCCGAGCTCCTTTCTTTCCAGTGACGACACCACTGAAGAAAAGTGCCCTGCCCTCCTTCCCCAACACACACACACACACACACACACACACACACACACACACACACACACACACACCCATTAACTGGGGATGAGTCCTAGGAGAGGATGGAGCCTTGGGAGCCACCCTCTCTTCTACAACAAGCTATAGAGAGTCCTTACCTTGTACATAACTTGTGCTAGTAGTTGAAGCTGCCCTGAATTGGGATCCCAGCATCTCATCCAGCATCGTGGCCAGCCCTAAAGCCAGGCAGTCTTAAGACCACTCCTTTCATAGTCCAGCTCTTACATTTTTTTCTTGCCTTTTCTTTCTTTCTTTCTTTCTTTCTTTCTTTCTTTCTTTCTTTCTTTCTTTCTTTCTTTCTTTCTTTCTTTTATATTTTATCTGTGTAATTTCTTTTTTTATTAGATATTTTATTTACATTTCAAATGTCATCCCAAAAGTTCCCTATACCCTCCCCCTTCTCTCTTCTCCTACCCACCCACTCCTACTTCTTGGCCCTGGCGTTCCCCTGTACTGGGGCATATAAAGTTTGCAAGACCTAGGGGCCTCTCTTCCCAATGATGGCCGACTAGGACATCTTGTGCTACATATGCAGCTAGAGACACGAGCTCTTGGGGTACTGGTTAGGTCATATTGTTGTTCCGCTTATAGGGCTGCAGACCCCTTCAGCTCCTTGGGTACTTTTTCTAGCTCCTCCATTGGGGCCCTGTGTTCCATCCTATAGATGACTGTGAGCATCCATTTCTGTATTTGCCAGGCACTGAGAGACAGAGACAAAGTTTGGAGCTAATTCAAAAGGATGGACTATCCAGAGACTGCCCCACCTGGGGATCCATCCCATAATCAGCCACCAAACCCAGACACTATTTCTTCTGTGATGTTTCCTGAACTTGAAGGAGGAGATACAGATGTCTGGTTTATGATCGAGACTTGATCTGTCACTCTTATCATGTTGACCAGTGACAACCCTCTGCAGTCACCACACCCTGGCTGATGTTCCTATAAACACAATGCTACACTACAATGGAGAATACTACCTCAACCCAGGCCTGGGAAGTATTAACAGACTCCTTGAGCTTATAACTGTGCATCTCCCTGTAACATTCTGCCCATTTCCTGTGAACAGATTTTTTTTTCAAGACAGGGCTTCTCTGTATAGTCCTGGCTGTCCTGGAACTCACTTTGTAGACCAGGCTGGCCTTGAACTCAGAAATCTGCCTGTCTCTGCCTCACAAGTGCTAGGATTAAAGGCATGCGCCACCACTGCCCGGCATGAACAGAATTTAAAGATCCTCTGTAGCCTCATCCTAACTTGACCCAAGTTCCCTTTCAGTGAGTGGCTTCAGGTCCTTCCAAGGACCTTCAAGAAGTTAGCCCCATAGGTTCCTGCCTTCTCTATTCCTATTTGCCCCATCTTTCTCTCTGAGTTCTATAAGAAATAGAGTCATCTCAATTACAAAGCCTTATTAACACACATATTTGCTGAACAAAGGCAGAAGTCACTGCTACATAAGGAAAAAGCATACTTCTCTTCCCTGTGGTTAATGTCTCAATAAGCAAGTGAAAAGAATTCAGATATGAATATTATCTAGGAATCACTTAATCACATAAGTATAAAATGTTTTAATTATGTTCCTGATTACATATAATTGAAGAATATTTTTAAATGACAGAAAAAATGATTTGTTCAGAAAGTTGATTTATAATATTGTTATATGATGATACTATGAATTTTAGAAAGATGTTCTTTTCTAACCTCTGAGATGATATTTCCTCTATGTACCCCTATATTAAATGCATGTATGTGTATATGAACATTTTTCTAATTGTCTAGCGTGCCACCTGTTTATCTAAGCATTCAACCCCACAGCCTGACTCTGTCGCAGATACATCTGATTCTGAGATGTCCTGATTATGTAATGTGGTGACACAGCCCGCAAGCGCTTAATGCCCTTGAAAACTGCAGAGTCCCTAATAGAACATTTCTCGGCAGCGTTCTTACAGCGAAGGCAAATCTCATTCTTAAGGATCAACCAACTTGCATGTATCCTGACCATTAGCTGTTTGGAGATTGATTGGCACAGTCATCATTTGTCGGATCTCTGCTAGACTGGACACAGCTAAGTAAAGGAAGGGTCACAAAAAGAAGTTGCTCATCAAGAGTTGTTGTGAGCAGTGATTTGAGGAGGGCAGGAAAGGAGTAGGCCTCTGGAGCTGGTCATCAGGACAGTGTGATTGCAAAGCTCACTATTCTATGCTTTTACCCACCATGCAAGGGTGATATAGTACCTCGTTCCTGTGCTGCGGCTGGAAAGGGCTCTCCCCAGCATCATCGTGTGCCGTTCTTTTTCATCTTCTAGCTGAGTCTCGTCCGTCCACAGCTCACAGGGCCTTTGCTTCTCTGTGTGCTCTGAACACTGCCATGTTCCTTTTGTCACAGAAGCTTATCTCTCACCAGTGGAAGAGGAAATAATGGCCTCTTAGATAGTGTTCTGAGTGCAAAAATGAATTTCAAGTAGCCCTTTCATCGACTGGCTTGACTGAGTCCCACATATGTCCCATGCAGTCTCCCAACTTACAGTGACATTTGTGGCTCCCATTATATTTATATTGACTGGTGAGAGTCTGTGTATTTATAAACATACTGTTGTGTTTTATAAAAAAAAAAAAAAAAAAAAAAACTGAAGGAAGCCAGGGATATGTTTGGTATTGGCACAGTATGGTATAGGGGAAGGGGATGCCTCTGTGGCCCATGCTGAGGCATTCCTTTCCCCTGAAGTACCAGCCACAGGACAGGGATACTATGGAATAGAGTTTATTTAGGGCATGGGGAGGGGGATTAAGGGGATGGGGAGAGGGAGGGAGGGAGCGAGGGAGGGAGGGAGAGAGAGAGAGAGAGAGAGAGAGAGAGAGAGAGAGAGAGAGAGAGAGAGGGAGAGAGGCTGGTAATGGACAAGTAGAGAGAAAGGGACTTGAGAGGGAAATGGGGTGAGAAGGAACAGAGAGGGAAGAAGGAAAGAGAGTAGGAGAACAAGAGAGAGAGAGAGAGGAGGGGGCAAGCAGGCCCTTTTATACTGAGTCAGGCACACCTGGCTGTTGCCAGGTAACTGGGGCAGAGCCTAGAAGAAATGCTAACACATACTGTTAAGATGGAAGTACATATTCCAAGAGTACAGTGGACATGTGCCTCCCAAGTGTGTTTTTCATCTGCTGTGCATCCTCGAATGTTCCCCCCACCCCCAAACCCCCTTCACTGATCCTGGTGTGGCAGCAGCTGGCACGCGGGCTTGAAGGGATTGTATTGTCTCAGAGACTGTTTTAGTCATGTGTACAGCTAACCTCTAGGTTAGAGGGATTGGTTTTCCCTTTCCACATGCGAGGATGCACTGTAAATTCTCCTCTGGTGCTGCTCTTTCAGCATAGCAGTTGGGATTTTTAAATCCCATCAGTGTGTGCCTCCTGTTTATTTTCTCCTGGCTTCTGGGATCCCACACCTGCCTGCTCCCCTCCCCCACCTGCACCTTCCAAGCCTCCTTGACTGGATTCCTCTTCACCTGATTATAGATACTGGTGTGTCCAGGGCTTTGATCTCTGCTGGAGATCCTTAGTCACCTAAAGATGCAGTGTGACAGGGGGCAGCCCTTCACAGCTATAGCATAGAAGCGCCATCATTTGTGGAGCATGAAAGGGTAGAATGGGGAGCTTTGGGATTACGCAATGTGCAGATAACCCAATCCCAAAGTCCCATTCTCCTTCACTGATGGACTATTCTCTGATCCCTTTACCACACTCATGCTAAGCACTGTCAGATTTACCCCTCACCTCTAAATCCCAGACTGCTGTTACCTCACTATTTGCTCTCTCTGTGCCCTCAATGTCTAATAAATATTCCAGCCTTGACATCATTCAAGCAGAACCAATGATTTATTCACCCTCTTCCCCTTTCATTCCATAAAATACCAGTGCTTGTGACATACAAAGACAAAGGACAACCAGTAGTGGAGAGTGTCTCCCATTTGAATCCAACATGTCTGTACTGTGGTTGCTTGGAAGAGCAGGGGGAAAGTATTTCTGTGCAGGAACAAAGGCAGTTCTTCCATTGGAGGACCCTGTACTGGATGGTTTTGTGTGTCAGCTTGCCACAAGCTGGAGTCCTTAGAGAGGAAGGAGCCTCAGGTGAGGAAATGCCTCCAGGAAATCCAGCTGTAAGGCATTTTCTAGGTTAGTGATCAATGAGCCCATTGTGCATGTTGCAGATCCTGGGTTCTGTAAGAAAGAAGGCTGAGCAAGCTAGTAAGCAGCATCCCTCCATAGCCTCTGCATCAGCTCCTGACTCCAGGTACCAGTCCTGCTTGAATTCCTGCCCTGATTTCTTCCAATGATGGATTATGATGCGGAAATGTAAGCCAAATAAACCCTTTCCTTCTCAACTTGCTTTTTTAGTCATGGTATTTCATCGCACTAGTAGAAACCCTGACAGACCCATATCACCTAGAAAAGATCTCAGGTTTTTAAGATGCGCTTGTGTTTTGGTTGCTACTAGAATGTTTGGAGCAGTCCCCGTGTTCATGGTGACCTCTGACAGTTACAGGATTCCTTCTAACAAGCCTAAGCAAGGCTCTATTCTTTTTTAACATAATTTGAATATTAGTAAAAATGAATGTACTTAATACATTAGACTAGAGTACATTAGACTATCCTTGCTTCTACTTTTGCTGAGTTTCCCATTTTAATCCTCTTTTGCCCTTGCACAGAAAATAGCATAGGGTATTTTTGCAGACCTAGGAAAGCTGAGGTGGTAACTGTATTTGCACAGAGTGAGTCTAAAGCCTGCCTTCTTCATTCTGCCCTTCTTTCCACTGCCTTCACCAAAGCCTAGTGTACAGAGGATGGTGAAGACTCTAGTCCCCCTGTGCCACTGTTACTCTTCCTCTGTGCTCACAACATCTTTGTAGGCATTCCCAGTTTGCATGACTCGGGTATACAGTGTCCTTGACAACCCTTCAGTTAGGAAGACATCTCATGCTAGAGCTGGGCTGCCAAGTGCCCTCCAAGTCTCCCTGGAAGGTAGTGGGAAGGGCTTCAGGTCATTAAGTGGTTTCCCTGGGTGGATATCTAAGGATCCTGACTCTCTCTGATCTCTGTGATGTTCTGTCTGATAGGGTGAGTTGTTTGATCTGTCATCCTACCCTCCATCCAGTCCACCACAGACCCAGAACTATAGGTGTACCTGATTATAGATGGGCTCTCCCAAACTCTGAGCCAAGGTAACGCTCTTCCTCCTTCTCTTTATCTTTCTCTGTCTTGACCGCATGTGCAAGGGATTGATCCTGGGCTCATGCATGTTAAACAACTAAGACTCAACCACTGAGTTACAGTTCTAGCTCATACTGTCTCTATGTATATAAGTTGGTTGTCTCCATTGTTTTGTTAGAGTGATATGACGCTAACTACCATAACTTCCTAGGACCTTGGATATTGAGGTTTTGTTGATGGTTGGTCATGATGTTACCAACCCCATCCTAGTGTCTGACATGTAGAAAGAAGGCAATGGAAGTTTTGCTGAAGGAGGTGTTGATGCTCTGCAGATCCCCACAGTCATGGCGCTCAGACGGGCTTTCCCCTTCTTCAGAAAGAAGGCACCCAATCCAGAGGAGGGAGAGGTTCCATGCAACGTCTCCAGGTCTGATGGCACTGGTCCAAGCAGGGTTCCTCCTCTACCACCCTAGCTCACTCATACCAGCTTCTGGGAAATAGAAAAGCTTGGACTGGAGGGGGAAGATACTGGTCATTTTCAGTGTTGAGAACTCAATGCTCTGGTCTAGGGGTCTTCCCAACATCCTTAGGACATGAGCCACATATACCATTTTGCCCTGAATGTCTGAAGTAACAGTTTGTTTCCTCTGTGTTTAATATATTTAAACTATAAACTATAACAATTAGTAGGCAAAAAATAATTAATCAGGCCATTTAGCGATTACAAACACCCTTGAATTTTCTGCTGTTTCAGGAATTGGTGATGAGCAGTGTAAGCTTATTAAACAATTGAGATAATTGCAGCGGAGCTTATCATAATGGTTCTTCTAGTAATTTCATTAAAACTGTGCAAAAGGTTCAATATTTGCAGTGCCTTTAAAATAAAGTCCTAAACCCTGTTACCAATGCTAGCCTTTGACATTACCAAAATAGGAATTCTCCAGGGGTGAGCTTTATCAAAATATGATTTAATTTGCCTTGGACAATTCATAGATTGTCTCAAGGAAGCATTACAATAATTACATCTTAGACCTTGGGTGGCTCTAAAAGACCAGTTCACATTTATTCATTTTAGAGGAAAGAAAATGAAAAGGAGAAAAGGAAAAGTATCTTCGTTTGCCTCACTCCGGGTCCTGAGCTGAGTGACACGAGCTGCTGAGGCCTCAGGACTTCCACTTATAAACGGTGGTCCTTGGTGTACACAGGGCAGGGTTAAGGAGCCCGTGCCTGTGTCTTAATAATGCCAAGTTGCAGTGGTATTGGCCTTGCCCCACTGATTCGTATCTTGGTACATTAAACTCCCAAGCCTGCTGGCTGCCGTGGTTCTGTTGCTCATTATCAGCTCTGTGTCTGGGTCCACGCTTCTTTGCAGAGTGCCGGCAGCTCAGACCTGATCATTTAGACTAACTTGAAGCACAGCTAAAGTCAAATCCAGTTTTTAGTTATTTCCCTCTGAATGTGAATGCTTGATTTGGGTACCACCTTTAGTTCCTTATCTCTGTATTCATTCTTTAATGAGTCAAGCTCTGACCTTGCCAAGTACATCAAATATTCTCCTCTCCCCATATATTTGATTTTCCTGGTTAGGTCCTGGGACTTACTAAGCTGCCTCAGGTGCGGAAGATCTTTGTTTAGTATCTGTCAACATCCTTAAAGTCCCTAGGTCCTCACTGGTATCACTAAGGGCATAAGGACAGTGTCCGGTGTCTGTCCCAACCTATACTTCATAGAGTAAAAGGGCAGAGATGAGACATGAATGTTGTTGCTTCCCTAACAATACAACTCAGTGGCAGAATACAGGCTTCAGTGGTGGAAGAGAGCATCAGTAGTGGTGCTGCAGATGGCCCGTTGGAGATGAAGGCACAGCTGGAAAGGTTGAAGGCACAGCTAGGGGGATGAAAACACAGCTGGGAAGGTTGAAGGCATAGCTGGGGAGATGGAGGCACAGCTGGGGGGGTGATGAAGGCACAGCTGGAGGGATGGGGGCATAGCTGGGGGGGATGAAGGCACAGCTGGAGGGATGGAGGCACAGCTGGGGAGATGGAGGCACAGCTGGGGAGATGGAGGCACAGCTGGGGAGATGGAGGCACAGCTGGGGAGATGGAGGCACAGCTGGGGAGATGGAGGCACAGCTGGGGAGATGGAGGCACAGCTGAGGAGATGAGGGCACAGTTGGGCAGGATGAGGGTGCAGCTGGACAGAATGAAGACATACCTGGGGGGTATGAATACACAGCTGGGGTAATGGAGGTACAGCTGGGGGCATGGAGGCACAGCTGGGCAGGATGAAGGCTGGATGCTGCTGTTGAAGCCCCCACACAGCACAGTCTTCTCAGGATTGGGAATCAGGAAGCATGATTGCAAACACCATGGATGCACAAAGGTCTTCGACAGTGTTTCCCATCTAGGCAGATTGGGTACACAGTGAGTGTAATTGCACAGTTAGAGCCTACCAGGGCTGTGTGTTGTGGGATACCTCAAACAGAAGTGATAGGAAACCCAATCAAAACAGGTGAATAACATCTGTAAAGCAAGAGACACAAAGGAGGAATAACATGCCATACATTTCACATGGGGAATGGTTCAAATGGTGGATGTGATTTCTGCCATCCAGACAAGTCTTGCCTTACTGCTAAGTAGGTTTTCTGTGTCTTATGGGAAGGTCCCTAGGAGTTTATTTTTGGGTCTCAGTGTCCTCAAGCAGCTATGTTGGGGAGACTTAGTACTCAGGATGGTAATCTTATGGGACTGACTCAGCTTTTAGAAGTTGGGGTCCAGTGGGAGACATGTAAGCTGTCAGAAGAGCATCCTTGATATGAAATTGGCCACAGGAAATAGGTTGTGTGTCAAATCTGAAGACCATAGCCTAACCCACAAGTAAGAGGCAAGTGATTTGTTGTTTTGGAGGGAAGTCACACAAAGTCTCTTCCCTTGCTGCCTAGGTCTGTTATTTTTCAGAGGAGGGCAGAAATGCCCTCCACCCTTGGTACCTGCATTAGCTTTCTATTTATAACAAAATGCCTCAGATAATAGAAACACATTTATTTTGGCTCACAACTTTGGAGGTTTCAGCCATGGTCATTAGACTCATTGCTTCTGGACTTGAACTCAGTGTGAGGGAGCATAGCTATTTACTTCATGGCTGGGGGCAGGGGGGGAGGGAATAGAAGAAGAGAAAGAACACTCTAGTTGCCTAAGGACCTCTCAGTAGGCTCTACCCCTAAAAGAGATGTGGCCACCCACCTGTAGCTGGGGACAAATCTTTAGCACATGGGTCTTGGGTAGCATTTCAGATCTGAACTATAGCACTGTGGTTTAACTGTCATCAGTACATTAGAAAGGAGATACATGAAATACAGCCGAGGCTCAGAGATTCATTGAATGCTCCCAGGCGTTTCCTAGGGCCTTGTTCCTTGTCCCTTTCTGTTTCCCAGAGTCTAAGGAGAAGTTTCTATCATAGCTCTTCTCTACTTGCCACAGTGCAATGTGGCAGTGCCATCATCACAGATGTAACAGCATCACCATCAACAGTGTCTGAAGGAACCTCTAGGGTCTCCCAACCCAAGTCCAGCTTGAATTCCACCAGCAATGTGCCACACTTGTTAAGGGTGATATGCATGCTCAGCCTGTGTACTGAATAGCAAAAAATCTGGCTCTACTATTTTCTTTAAGCTTCTTTCTCTCCTAGGCATCATTCTTGGGCTAGAACAAGTACAGAGTTTAGGGGATATTCTTTAAAGCTAGCAAAACCATTTGAAGATGACTGCAGTAGTATATTGCCTATGACTCCCACCCACAATTTGTAGACACCTGATGTCGCATGCTTACTTACTGCTGACCTTTGTTTATCTGTGGGTTTCTTCTGGTTCACCAGAGCACATTTTGCTCTTCCTTCAGCAGCCAGAAGCATCAGT
Source organism: Mus caroli (assembly GCF_978045245.1). NCBI lineage: Eukaryota > Metazoa > Chordata > Mammalia > Rodentia > Muridae > Mus > Mus caroli. Next base: position 106,193,522 of record NW_028227265.1, on the reverse strand, counting down.
GAGTACTCCTTTCCTTCCTTGCCACCATTCCATCAGTGACTAAGAGAGATGATGTAAGAAATCCTGGCTCTTCACCTCCTTTGTAGGGTCTCTGGGAGTCCCCAACAGGGACTTAACCTTACTCACAGAGCTAACTTTCCTGGACACAAACCCTTTCCTGGCCACTCATGCCTGCCTGTCTTATCTCATGTTCCCTGTTGGTCGTTCCTGGAATTGTTTCTATAATCATCCTGCATCTAATTCCTTGAGTGAGTCCATCCTGGTGAAACTGAACCATAATTATGGTACCAGATTGGGGCTTCAGGCTGGATTCTGCCTGAGCAGGCTACTCCCCGGTTTCTCCTGTGGTCCCCCTCTGACCTCTGACACTAGGCATCTGCTTTCTCCTACAGATGCTGGGTTACATGTAGATGCACAGTTAAAAATGACCATAGTATATATGTATAGTATACACCTATGTGTATATGTGTATATGTATGTGTGTATATGTGTATATGTATGTGTATATATGTATATGCATATGATGTATATGTATGTGTATATGTATGTGTATATGTATATGTGTGCATATGTATATGTGTATATATGTATATGCATGTATATTTATGTGTATATATGTATATGTGTGTATGTGTATATGTGTGTATGTGTATATGTGTATATATGTAAATGTGTGTATATATGTATATATGTATGTATACATGTACATATATATGTATATATATACATATATATATATAATATTTCCAAATATAAGGAAATGAAAGGAGTAGGGTCTAGAAGCATCACTGGATGCTTCAGAGCTTTGTGCAGACAAGTTTAGAGTTTCCATTTACACAAAGCACAGCTTCTTAAAGTGTATATAAGCCTTCGTTCTAGATTGGCCACTGGGACCACCAGTCAGAAATGCTGGCATATGTCTAGTGCCAAAGGGCGTTGTTTATGCTTGCTCTCTCCATCCCCTGGCAGAGTTGTGTGTGAGCATCCAATCTCTCAGAGCTCCTCTGGGAATCTTGGGCAGTGGAAATCTCCACTTCCCACTGCCTTTGTTCTGCATACCCCAGGGCATAATGTTTTCCCTTTTATCGTAATGAGGGGGGTATTTTCAAGTATCTAAGTGTTGAACATGGAAAAATCCTAGTAAGAAGTCTGTTCTTAGAATACAGTAGGCTGGCAGAAGCATGTGCGCCCGTGGCAGAAGCTGAGCACGAACAGCTATGGAAAGCAGCCGGGAGTTCGTTTCTAAGCATCCAGCCTGTCTCAGTGACCTTACTAATATAGGGAGGAAAAGTTGGGGAAGCTTCCCATGCTTGCCCTGTGCCAGGCGCCTTATTGTTTTCTTTTCCATTTCACACCACTTGTCTGAGACAAAGCAACGTGAAGAAAGACAGCTTCTGCTTAGACATACAGAGCAGAGCATAGAGGGTTGGAGATGTCGCTACGTTGGTAGTGTGTTTGCCAAGCATGGGCAAGGCCCTAAGTTTCATTCCCAGCATCACGTAAACTACGTATGATAATCCTGTAATCCCAGCATTTGGGTGGTGGAGGCAGGGTAATGATTATTGGTACAAGATACTCTGCTACGAAGCAAGTTTCAGGTAGACTGGGTTGCATGAGACCCTGTCTAATAAATCAATATATTTTTTAAACAAGCAAAGAATTTCAGTGATCTTGGACCTCTTCAGTAGATGTATACAAATGCTCACTTTGCATCTGTGAACAGTCTAGTGATGCATCCTATACTGGGTGGATTTTCCTCTGAAGTATTCAGGGGAGTGCTGCTTCCACTTTTGAATATCTCACTTCTGCATGTCATCCTTTTCCCTTACGATGGCCATTGTGACCCCAGAGTGTGCTCACAGATTATTGCTGCTATTGCAACCTCAGAGTGTGCGCATAGATGCTCGCTGAAAGTATGCTCAGCTACTCTGTTACTTTCTATTTTATTTTATTTTAGGTTTATATACATCTTGTAAGCCCCACAGTAGAATGCACAATGCTATTACGTTGTGACCCAGAATTCTGAGGTAATATTTAGAATCTTCCATAGAACTAACTTCTGCTATTAAAATTATAACGACTTTGAAGATAACCTTTACTTTGAAGTGTTAGAAATGGCCTATATTCAAACTTTGGTGGCCATATACTTAAAACATTTCAAAAAAAAAATCCTGCCTCCACCCTAGATTCAGGGCTCAGATGTGTGAGTCTAGAAAGTGCTTGCATTTCTAGGAAACCTTGTGTCCATCAGCATGTGAAGCCTGTGCGAAAATGTGCATGTGTATGTATATATGTATGTATGTGTGCCTGGCTATGGTCTTTACCTAAGTTGGTATTAAAATAGCCACATGGCAGCACAGCATGTGTGTGTGTGTGTGTGTGTGTGTGTGTGTGTGTGTGTGCATATGTGTGTTTAAACTTTTTGTTTAAAAATGTGCCTGATGTAAGGAATGTGTCACCGTACATTGCTCTAAGAGTGTCAGTAGAGATTAGGATCAATTCTCCTCAAAGCCAGGGCTCAGGCATAGCTTGTGGCAGAACACAACTTGCACAGTAAACATAAGGCAATAAACTGTTGAAATAAATTCTACCCACATCTCAGGGCCTAGGAACACTTCACACCTCTTTTACCTTGATGAATTTACTACTAATCATTATTTCCTTGTGAGTCCGGTCTTTTCCTCTTTACCTTGGCTGCTGGAAAGCCCAAAGCCAAAGTTTGTATTAAAAAAACAAGAAAGCTGCAGCTTTCCTCAAACATGCCTTTAAACTATGAATACTTTATATTTTTTTCTTTTGTACTTAATCCAGAAATAGGGAAGTGAGCCAAGGGCTCTTTGCTTATTATAAAGAGGCTTCAATTTAAAGCTGCATCAACTCCTTTTTAGAGGGAGACTTATTCCTGGGTTCCCTAGAAAATAGAGCTGGAGACAAAAATTAGAAAGCTTACATTTGGTTTGCAAAGTCCAAAACCCAGGACAGGAGAAGCGAAGGGGAAGATGGATGGTGTGGGAAAGATGGGAAGCCGTAAGGAGGGATATGTGCAGCCTGTGGCTGCCGAGGAGCTATGAGACAACGGAACCATCCTAGCAGGGATACCCCTGGGTATGTGCGTCATCCAGCAATCTAGGAAAGAGTAAAAGGTAGAAATCTCCTTATCTAGCTCTGTTCTGATAGTCAGTGGAGGCGAATCAGCCCAGAAGCTTACTGTGCTCATACTTCCAGGTCACTTCTTCCAAGCCCTTTGGGTGGTTGCCTAGAATGCTAGATTTCCTAACCTCAACAAGGTTTGTCCAGCAGCAGCAGCAGAAGAAGAAGGTACAAGTGACTCACTGCATATAGTCCTATGGTAAGCATTTTAATGACTCATAGTGTGTGGGCATCAAGTCCAGAAAACTGTCTGGTTTAGGAAATCCAAGAGGATTTGCATAAGGTAAACAAGTGAATAGAAGGCAGAAAGGTGTGGGTAGGCAGAAGGTGAGAGGGGAAGGGCCAAACTTTACTGAGCCCATTTAAATTGGCAGGTGAGGGACTGACTTAGGAGAATGATGGGTAGAAACCCCATTAACTAGAGCATGGGCTGGAGAACATGTATACAGAAGTGTGGTGACAGGAGTGGGGCAGAGATCAGGATTAGTGATGTTGAGTTGGAGGTCCCTTCTACAAGGATGCCATCTGCCCACTAGACATGCTAATCTGGAGCTTGGAGCAAGTCTAAGTCTGGCTGGGTGGACATCTGATCACACACACACAAAGCTGTAGTTCAAATCCATGAGTGGGTCAGACTGGGAAATAAAGGCTGGATAGTGACCAGAAGAATACCAGCCTGTGAGGAAAACCTATTGCTTGCACATGGTAGGGATGCCTGGAAGGAAATAGGAAAAACTTGCTAATAGTACAGAGCAGAGATTTTCAGTCGTCATAAATAACTTGTTTAGCATAGAGCCTGCTTCACTGCCTATTATTTGTGTTATCACACGACTGGTCCTTGCTTCTGTAAAGTGACCCCCAAAGCAATTATGCTGCCGCTCAGAACAAACAAGAATGAGAACGTGAATAAGGATAGTGAGTATGTGCGGCCTATTAGGACTGTGCTTGGAACATCAACTGCATCGTTCCTGGCTTCACAATAACCCAATGATGGAACCAGCAGCAGCTTCATCCTTGCAATGCAGGAAAATGGGCCTCAGTGGAGGCCCAGGTCAGGTGTGTCATCCCCCACGCTAGTCCATGTTGCCTTGCCCTTGATGGTGGGTCAGCTCATAAAACTTCTTGCTGAGAAATAAGCTTTCTCATAGTCAGCAGGGCATTCCAGGACCTGCTTCTTTTGGTTCAGTGCTGCAGTTAAGCCGATTGTCTGTAAAAGCTGAAATAGATGATAGTAAAGTTTTATTGCTAACCTATCTTGAGAAACCAGTGCTTTGAACACTCTAAACTTTTACTCTGCCCCTTTCCTGGCCTCTTTTACTAATCCTCAGAATAATAAGGCAACACAAATATTTTCTCTCGAAGGGCCCTGCACTGATACAGTATAGGACAGAATAATGGCTTTTTTTCTAAATGTCAGTACACAACCAGACATTGAATTGTACCTTTCAGAGATCAGAAGCATCCCATAGATAATGTGTACATTTCCCAGGCAGACGCAATTAATGATGACACACTGATGTAGTTTAAATGGGCCACAACCTAAATAATACTGTAGCTGATATGCTGGGCCTCTATTTCTGCCTTGAATAGATTTCCGACATTTGAGGGGAATATTTATGCGCTTATGTAAAATGAAAGAGCACAGTCACGTAAGCTATTACATGGTCCATTAAAGCCACTTTCAAGTGACTCCACAGCAGAATTTTCTACATCTTTTACATTTGAAAAAGAAACCTTTCAATTAAACACTGACCCCCTGTTCTCAAAATTCAAAAATGGGGGGTAGGGCGGAGGGGGACTTTGGATCTTTCTGAAATGGTAAATGTATTTGTCATATAGTGATGAAAAAAAAATCTGTATTCATAGATACCATATATCTAAGTTGAGAAAAACTTGGGGAAAGCCATAGGGCCTGACTATCACAAAGCTGGATATTTCTAGTATCCATCTCTTGCCAACCCCCCCCCCCTTTTTTTCTACATCAATTTAAATCAAAGATATGTTCAAATATTCAGAACTCCATGTAGCAACATCTGATCTTATATTTGGGTGAGATGCAGGCATTTCCAAAGGCTGGACGAAACCTGAGTTAAATTGTATTTGTGCTTCTGATGAAAGACGAAGGGCATCGAGCCCATAGATTCCAAAGGAATCAGGTCACACAGCTCCTCTTAAGTTGGGTCATCAAGAGTCCCTGAAAGCGGTACTGAGGGCGTAGTGTAAATGACTTGGTGGCTCACCCACTTGATGAGGACATGCTTGTGTGACTGTCTTTGGGTATCCTTTTGTGGAGGAAATGTGACCCTGCACAGCTCCCTCCTGGAACTTACTTTGGCTTTTTCACAGGGTGTCTATCTAAGGCATGATGCTCTCACAAAGATTTATTAGTTTGATCTAAGATGAAAGATAGGTAATCTCTTTGTGCAAACGTGGAAAACTTTGTTCTGGTGGTCTTTACATCTATTCCTGTGCTTACTGCTGAATAATGTCTCAGTTTTTGGAAACTATAATATAAAGTGGAAGTTTTCTGAATTCTAGACTCCATGTAGAGTGGACATTTATTTTTACATTTCTTGTAATTTCATTGTTAAAGATAGAAAAAAAGTGTTCAGCCATTGGAACCTGTTACAATCAAGTGCATTCATCAGTAACAGCTAATAAAGACCTGAGATGCCCTTACCTTGGAACTAGTTAAATGGAGATGACAGCACTGCATTCTGAATCTGTAGCCATGTGCGCCTAGTTGTATGGAAAAATCCCATGACTTTTGTCCTCCATGAATCTGGGCTCTGTGGGCTCAGTGGACATAATACGTTAGCCTTCCCCAAACATAGTCTGATGCGCTGCCAGAATGGAAGACTGCAGAAAGCCACAGGAGAAGTAGCTACTTCAACAGACCCAGGACATGAGGGCAGGAAACGAAATCTAGGTGAGCACGGAAAGGAAATCTCAGCTGTGGGTTTATCCTCCTCAGCCGCGTTTGCCTGGGGTTTGGTCAGACACAGGTAGGTCTGGTGGGAGGCCAGGCTGATGAATAGTCCTTATAAGGTAAGTCTGGCTCAAAGGAGAACGTGATTGGCAGCCCTTGAGCTGTACCCATGGCACTTGATCCAGAGGAGCCTAGGTGAAGGGCCAGTCCACCCATGACCATGTGAGCAGGTAAAGTGATGTCACTCATCTGCAGGGAAGCCTGGGGAAAGGGCCAGAGCGCTGGTGGGCAGATGAGCCTGTGAGATGCTGCTGCTCCTCTGTACACAGACATGTGTGTGCGCAAACTGAGCCTGGGCATCAGAAGTCCCGAATCTCTTAGAAGTCTTTGCAGTTCATACATGGAACTTTCAGCGTGGATTTTCTATCTTTGCTTTCATTTTATTTATTTATTTTTTTGCAATAGCTAAATTTCTGTTGAGTTTTGTAACAGCATGGTCTGCAAACATCATAATATCATGAGATTAAAAGTCAGTAAGTTCTTTACTGCAAGATACCTTGAGAACAATTCTTACTATTTCTCAGAAAATGGTTCCTCTTCTGGGACTTGTTGGCACCCTTAATGAAGGCTTTAGTAAAGGTTCTTGTTCATTGTTTTGTTTTGTTTTTGTTTTTAAAGCTGCTGAAGTCAAAGCCACAAAGCTTTAGCTTTTCTCTGTCCCATACAACCCCAGCCCTGTAACCACTGTGACTTACAGTCCCCAGTGTTCCTTAGCACACAGCAACTCCAAGAGGCCCTTACCTATTTGACCCATTACATTGTTTTGTTTGGAACACAAAGTACTTACCCAGTAATTCACACTGAAAATGAGATCTGCTTTCAGGCTTCTTTTTCCTGGAACTCAGTACAGCTTGCTGATCCCTTCATAGAGATAGATATGAGAAAATAAACACACTCCAGAACTCAAGCAGAGGATGCCAAGGGACATTTTCTGAACTTGGAGAGGAGCTGAGGTCCTATAGTTTTCCATTTGAGCTCTACAGAGGCTCAGTAATCAAGTATGAGCCCGATAGCAAGGTGAGGACATTGTGGTAGTTATTGCACCAAGCTGATGAGATCAGAGCTCATGAGTCTCTTCCTGAGGGTGGGAGACTGCCAAGGACAAGTTGAACCCATCATCAGGCAGGTGATTCACCAGTGAAATGTAGGAACTCTGCACTAGCCAGGGCTCAGCTGGGACCTCATTTCCATCCCATACAGAGGTATGATGCTGTTGTTGGTCTACATTTTCTTGCAGAAGTCAGCAGAGATAAAGCCAGAGAGGAATTCAGAACAACAGAATGCCTGATACAGAGATACCCGACCTCTCTTGTATCTGCTGACTCCTGTCCTAAGGGGAATTAAAGATACTGGGAAAGTTGCAGAATAAGCTTTCTGTGTTTATTTATAATGGTGGCGAAAAAGTTTTCCCTGTCACCTCATTCATGACATTCCTCCATGCATGTATATACACGCGAATTTAGGAGCCGTGGGTAACTGGAGATGGACCTATTATTCAGGGGGTGGCGTCTCGCATCAGCAGAGAGGGATAAAGTAGGAAGGGTAAAATCATAATAATCTGAATAGATCAGGACCAAGAGAAGCTCCAAACTCTCCATGATTAGCGGAGGCAGCATCCAAGTCTTGGAGAGGAAACCTCTGCCCTCATAAGGAGGAATCATGGGTTAGAAGGGCGCTGGTACTGGAATGAGAGATTCCAACAGTGAGTCTTCAACCCAGCCTCCAAAGACGTGTAGCCACAGCTCTGGGAAGGAAAGCCATGGGAGGCCGTACTCCTTCACATGCTTAAGTTCTACGTTCAAAGGCAATGACCTTTCCCATATCATTGTTACTTAGCTTGTCTTCTTGCGTTTGCATTGGTTTTCGAGTTTTTCAATCTGATAGGCAGAAGTATATATAAATATATGGTGTCCCTATATTTGTTTACTGAGCACATATTTTACAAAGACTGTCTAAATGTTGGGAAGCTTCTTTGGTGAAATTTTCCAATTTAATCTTGGAAATTTGCTCGTCTCTTAAAAGTCAGTTTGTGTCTATAAGATAAATATATATAAGTATTTGTTTATATGTATGTGTGTTTGTATACAAGTATGTATGTTACATGGTGTAGTCCTACTAATTAGCCTTAAATATAGAGCTCAATGAAGTGCCTCCTATGTGTCAGGGCTCATGCTGGAAATACATGAATGAAGCAACCAAATCTTCTTTTCCAGTTTTTTTTTTATACCCAAGTGGCTCAGGAGCCAGATTGCTAGATAATTAAAGTAAAGTTGAGAGAAAATAAAGAAAAATTATCATCAGAGAATCTGGGACCCTAATATTTCCTAAGACCCACTCAATAAGCAAACCACAACCAATCAAAATGCAGAACTGTGGATCCCAGTCTCAATGGATGTGGATACAAAAGACGCCTGCACTAAAGGCTCAGGGGACAGGACAGAAGAGGCGGCAGAGAGACTGTATGAGCTTGGGGAGCAGAGAGTTTTTTTTGAGAATCTGTCTTCTAGTAATATCAGAAATCACATTCATATAAATTATCACTGATAGGACTTGCCACACTCTAGCTGGACAAGGGTTGCACCAATGAACAAGACAGATTGGACAGGGAAAAGCCCAGGAGGCTGTAACATTACACAAAGAACTATGGGTAACTTAGGAAAGCCAGGAGTGGGAAAGGTGTTCTTTGAATGGAACTCATGTGTTTGAATGCTTGGCCCATAGGAAGTGACACTATTAGGTGGTGTGGCCTTATTGGAGTAGGTGTGGTCTTGTTGGAGGAGGTGTGGCCTGTTTGGAGGAGGTGTGGCTTTGCTGGAAGAAGTATGCCATTGTGGTGGTGGGCTTTGAAGTCTCTGGTGCTCAAGCTATGCTAGTGTGGCACATGAGTTGGTCTTCTAGTGCCAAATAGTCAGTGCAGAAAACCTATAGCTTGTAATATTCTACAGGATGAAAGGTTATATAATAGAAATGCATATGTATGTATACATTTGTATGTAATAACAATTAGTAAAAAGAAAAAAAAAAGAGGCCACGGATTTGAAGGAGAGACCGGAGAGGTATATACGAGGATGTCAGGAGAGGAAAGGAAAGGGAAAAATGTAATTAAATTACAATCTCAACAAAACGAAAAACCAAAAACAGAATATCTCAAACTGGACATTAATGTCAATTACTTGCCATTCAGGAAATCTCATATTCCAAATCTCGGACTGATTTAAGTGTGCCTGCCCATATTATTAAATTGTTGTTATCCCCTCCTCAGCAGATTGTAAGTTTTTCCTAAATACCAGTCATTTTAAATTGCCAGGTCAGCTTGATAATACATGATAACACAGACTCTTCATGAAAGTTCTGTGTTGGTTTGGGCATCAGGGGAAAGCTTTCAGAGTCAGTCAAGAAAAAGCTTCGGGAGACAGGGAAAGCTTCCCGAGTCTGGATCTCAGGATGCTAGGACTGATGTTTTATTTATTGTTGTATGCACATTTACACAGAATCCAAAAATAATCCATTGTGCCCTCGAAATATACATTCTACGCTACTTGACTTTCATAATATGCATACCACTCACATATTGGCATGCGAAAAGCAAAACTGAATGTTCTCTATTTTCAAAACCATGCTATAATATAATAGGAATAATAAGTTTGTAAGATTCAGGAAGGCTTAAAAATATGCACAGCTGTGGTGGTTTGAATAGGTATGGCCCCCATAAACTCATATGTTTGAATGTTTGGCCCATAGGAAGTGACACTATTAGGTGGTGTGGCCTTATTGGAGTAGGTGTGGTCTTGTAGTGTGACACACAGTTTCCTTCTGCTGCCTGGGGCACAGCATGTAGAACTCTCATCTCCTTCTCCAGCACCATGTCTGCCTACACACCACCAGCTGTCATGTTTCCTACCATGCATAATAATGGACTAAACCTCTGAAACTGTAAGCCAGCCCCAATTAAATGTTTTCCAAAATACCTAATTAAAATAAAATAAAATTTAAAAAAAAAAAAGAGTTGCCGTGGTCCTATGTCTCTTCACAGCAATAGAAATCATCACGATGACAATAGTCTTCAACTTTTAAACAAATTTTAAAAGGCAGGTTAGGATCTGGGTGGGGAGACATTGTACATGCTACAGAAGATCCCTGCTTGTTTTAGGAGCATGATTTAAAATTATCATGAACTTCAAATAACAACAGCTCATTGAAATTTCCGGCCAAAGCAAAATAAGAAGTAAGGCCAAAGAACCTGGCACTCGTCCTTCAAAGATGAATCATTTCTTCAGCATTCAGCTCATCTCTTAACCTTCTGATGGCTTCTCACTTGTGCTTCCATGTGTACATTTATTCTGTAGCTATATGTGTCAAAAACACTCTGGGCTGTGGGACTTTAAGAGTTAATGGAAAACAAACCGAATCTGCTTTTCTAAATGTTGGAATTCATTTTAGAATTTTGGGATCTTTTTTAAAGTAAAATGTGCATGCTCTGGGCTTTGAAGAATGAGATTTTTAAAAGAGGGAGTTGGGGGTGAGCTAGTTAGCAGTATAGGTGGGATAGTTGAGCCAGACATCACTGAATAAGTAACACTGGAAGGGAGATTGAAGGACTCTCAAGCCACGCCCACACCTGGGAGATAAACAGAGGGGCAAGAATGAGGCCCTGTGTCTGGCTGGCTGGCTGGAGGGTGTAGGTGATGGTAGGGATGTGGGGGAGGAGGGCCACAGGGATGACTGATTAATAGAGTATTTTCTTAATAATTTTTAAAATACATGTGTACACCGTCACTCTCTTCAGACACACCAGAAGAGGGCATTGGATCCCATTACAGATGGATGTGAGCCACCACGTGGTTGCTGGGAATTGAACTCAGGACCTCTGGAAGAACAGTCAGTGTTCTTAACCACTGATCCATGTCTCCAGCCCCTGCTAGAATACTTTAATGATGGCGTTCACACTCAGAAGGCCACACGAGTAAAACCTAGAAACTTACACACATCCTTCCAAATCAAGCAGATGGATTGCCTCGCTATTTGTCTTAAGAAAAAAAGCAGTCCAACCTGCCCGCTTTTTCTTGAATAATCTTCACCTGTAATTTTTATTTTGGAGGGGATTCTTTTTTCTTTTTTTTTTTTGGAGATTTTTTTTGGGAAACATTGTAGAAGCCATACTTGGATATAAAAACACAATAATAGACAAGAAAGTATATTTAGTTTGCTATGACTATTACTAGGAAACTGAAAGGCAAGGTTTGCACCCTCTACTTCTCAGCTCCGATGCAGCAGGAAACAGAGTAAATTGGGAAACACAGCAGGTGGTCCTTGGGTGTGGCTATAGAAGCACCCTAAGAATAAATGCGAGTCTTCTAAGTAGCATTAGCCACCTTTCATTTGTGGTGGAAGTCTAAAGCGTTACTGATACTGTTTCGCTTACCTCATTACACTGAAAACATAATAGCTCATGATGCCATTTGATTGTACCATTTGGAACATGACACCTTGGAAACCACACCCCAGCTACACACATGTACACAGAAAGCATGTATGTGCTCAGTTTGTATAGCATCGTGGCAGTGTTGTCATCTGCAAAATCTACATTCGAGAACACCAAAAATAAGTTATATATATATTTTTTTAAAAAGTCTTTTACTGTCCTAACTCTATGGCTTTGTGTTAGGCCACATCCACAGCTATCCTGGCTGCATATGACCCACTGGCTGAGACTTAGACACACACTTTATTTTTGGACAGTCCTTAGTATAGTGATGAAAGGAACCCTGTTCCTGTGTCAGCCCAGTGCTTTCCTCTCAAATCACAGCTGAAGAGTCAAAGGTACCAAGTGACCTGTAAATCGCTGTACTTTCCCATGTTGGTTCATTGTGTGCATGTGTACACAATGTGTGGGAGTGGTTACCTTCTATAAAGTCTCACCCCTTCCCCATCATTTTCTGACACTATAATTTGGTAAGTTATTACATATAAAAGCATGCTGCCAACTTCAGTGTATATCAATGAGTTAGTCAATACTGGACTATTACTTTAGGGGAAATGTGTCCACCCCTTCATTTATCCATCATCATACTCATACACTTGCATTTACATAGACAATAGTCTTGAGTCCTAAAATAACTACCTCATCCTGGTATTTTATATTTTCCTTAGTACGCGCACACATGCATACACAGACAGAGAGCTGGGGTGTGTATTAAATGACCTTGCCCAAAGACAGCACAGGTGAGCAGATGAGATTTATACCCCAGTTAACTGGTCCCAATGCCAACGTTTCACTCCATTTCTCTGGGTCCTACCATTCATCTCTCCCATTCCTTTGTGGAAAATCTGAAGGCGGAGGCAAGGTTGCCCTGTTTAACTGCAGACCTTGGATGTAGGCTGATCCGCAAACATATGTGCTTAAGTTTGAAAGGCTTCTGAGTATTGATAAAGGAGGATAGGAACCCTTCCTTCCCACTGGACACATCAGAGTCTGTTAGGAAGTTGGCATTTACAATGACCCAAGAGAGCAAATGACATTGTCAGCAGAGACTATTGATGAAAGGAATGAAACCTCAAATACACAAAGAACAATTCTTCAGATAAGCTCTTGCGTGTGCTCTTTAAGAGTGAAAAGGGAAAAAAGAGCCCTTTAAACTTTCAACTCTCAATACTAATTTCAGCATTCCATTCTACTTGGTGACGCACAAGCTTGGATAATCATATAATTCAGTAGCCACAGACACAGAATTTAAAACAAAACAAACAAAGAAGAGCAAAAGACATTGAGACCCACGATGTCAGGAGCGTTGCCAGAAGTAGTTCATCTCATTTTTTTTTTTCTCACAGTGTTTTCAAAACATCATTTTCAATGCAGAGTAGAGATCACTTTCCATTCAGCTCTAAGTTAAGCAAACGTACAGGCTGATGAGTACCTAGGGAGTCATGTGACCTGTCAAAGGTGGAGTAAGTAGCATCTGTGGAGGATGTGGAGGAAGCAGCCTGCCAGGATGCCTTCTATGTGCTGGTGGCAAAGTGAGCCTTCTTTCTAGACCATGACATTATTATGAAGGTTCCCACTCAACAGTGGAGTCTTCAGTTTTGTTCAGAGCATAAGCTCATCATGAGTAAAATCAGCCACAGTCTGTCTGTATGTATGTAAATGAGGGATTATAAGGATGGCTGTAGACTTTGAATTCTTATGGGAGAGGAACAAGAGTGCCCAGAAATGCAGGGAAGGCAAAGGGTCTCATAATACATGAATGTAGAAAGGTTGAGGGTGGGAGAGCACAAGAGATGGAAGAGGATGAGAAGAAAGTATGTGGAGAAAAAAAAAATTGTTTCAAAAATGCTATAATGAAGCCTAGTTTTCTGTAAGCTAAGAAAAAATAATTAATTTAAACAAAATGCAACAATTTATTGTAATTTACATTAATTGAGCTGCTTGTTTCTCCTGCATCACATTATTTATATTAATTCATTTAATTCTAATATGAGCTCTGAACAGTTGTAATTTCACCTCTGTTTTGTAGATTAGGGAACAAAGAGACATCATAATTAAATGGTAAGTATAGAATGGCAACAGATGTATTGATTTCTTTCTCTAAAAATGATGAGTAGATGTCTTGTCATTTCCTCCTTTCCCCCATGTCTGAGGCCCAGGGTTGCTCAGGATTGTTGAGACCCTCATCTTCTTTTTTTTTCTTTTTTTTTTAAATATTTTTATTAGGTATTTTCCTCATTTACATTTCCAATGCTATCCCAAAAGTCCCCCATACCCTCCTCCCCACCCTCCTACCCACCCACTCCCACTTTTTGGCCCTGGCGTTCCCCTGTACTGGGGCATATAAAGTTTGCAAGTCCAATGGGCCTCTCTTTCCAGTGATGGCCGACTAGGCCATCTTTTGATACATATGTAGCTAGAGTCAAGAGCTCCGGGGTACTGGTTAGTTCATAATGCTGTTCCACCTATAGGGTTGCAGATCCCTTTAGCTCCTTGGGTACTTTCTCTAGCTCCTCCATTGGGGGCCCTGTGATCCATCCAATAGATGACTGTGAGCATCCACTTCTGTGTTTGCTAGGCCCCGGCATAGTCTCACAAGAGAGAGCTCTATCTGGGTCCTTTCAGCAAAATCTTGCTAGTGTATGCAATGGTGTCAGCGTTTGGAAGCTAATTATGGAATGGATCCCTGGATATGGCAGTCTCTAGATGGTCTATCCTTTCATCAGAGACCCTCATCTTCTAGTCTTGACACAGGATGTTTGGTTTCTAAAAGCAATAGGTTCCCTGTTCAGCCTGTGAATCCTGCTTCTTTCTGTTAGGTTGTATCTGAGGCAATGGAGTGTGAAACTATAAATAGGTGAGGCTTTTGGGATAGTTTATTTTTTAATTGGGAGGCTCCTGTCAAATGTCCATAAGGAAAGTCACAGTGGGGCATCAGCTGTCACTTGTTGGCAGGAAGCCTCCAGGAATATAGAGCCAGGTGGGCTTGGGTGTTCTAAGGTCCAGTCTCAGAAGTCTTTCTATAAATCCCCAACGCTGCAGCACCACCTTTAAAGGTGATTTTTATTGTTGAACACTTTTAAATTCGGGGTAGCTCTATTAGGAGATTAGTTGCGGAGGGAGCCAGCACATATCTGGGACTTGACAAAGAACCAACTGTCTGGCTACTTGGGACACTTTTAGAACCAGAGATCAGGAAAGGCTCAGAAAATGAACTATAAGAACAGCAAAGATAATTGGATGGCTAGCCAGTCTGCATGAGTGACAGAGGGCAAGAGGCAGAGATGACAGATGCTGTCAAGTCAGAGTGACTGTAAAGAATCATTGGCAGTTAGGGCGTTTTGCTCTTGTCTTTTTACCTCCGATTCTTATTGGGCCATTGTTCTTTTGTTGTTGTTGGGTTTTTTTTGTTTTGTTTTGTTTTTTTGCCCATATTTTGCAAGTCTCTTCCAGTGCTGCTCAAAGCCTTTGGACATGAACAGCTCTGAAGCAATCATGGAGGAAGGTGTGTTAGGACTCGTCACCGGGATCTCAGGCAATAGAGCTAAAAGCATGCGTCACTGTTTATTGACAGCTGTGGCTGTGTCACTACTATTGATACATTTTGAGGAAATCACAGGAGTTGCTGGGAAGAAATAAACTGCTTTGAAGGGCAATAGCAAAGAGAGGGAGAAGGGCCATTCATGCTGGCTATTATAGAACCCTTAGAATAGCAGGAGAAGAGAAAGGACACACATGCTGACTTGCTCATGGACACCACAGAGCAGAAGAAAAATGGGCATGACATGTGTGCTGACTTTGTGATAGATGCGGTGGAGCAGAAGGAGAAGATAAGGAACAAGGTGGCCGACTTAGTTATAGCCTCCTGTACAGTGGGACATCCCATGTCCTAGCCAGTTCCATTTAGATCACTTCAACATCAGGAGAAAAAGCATTTCCCACATTTGTTATTTAACAGGTGGGTACAATTCAAATGGGTAGATCAAGACAGCCTGTCTGTGTCTGCCTTGGATACAATCAGATCCCCCAAACAAAAGCAAAGGGGCTCAATTCTCTGTTTTTCATGTAAGTTGCCAAGAGTAATAAAAGAGTGATGAAGGATCACCTTTACAACTGAATCAAGGCTGAGCTGAGGTGGATGTCTTCAAATCAGCAAAGCTTATTAGCGACCTTTGCCCTGTGGAATATCTACACTATCCTCTAGGGTGCAAGCATTTAGGTTAAAATGCTCTGTTGCTTCTGAATTTTCACTGATGACAACGTACTTCCCAGCCCCTGTGTGGGCCAGGCATCCAACGTGGCTCAAATTGTCTTTTAATTGCTGGGAACGTACTCCTTCTTTGGGCTCTGTTTGTTTGGAAACAGCTTTTGAAGATGGTAAGCCATTTCCTTGCTGTTTCAGTCTTCAAAGCTCTGCATATTCACTGTTCAAACAGGGAAAGGACTGTTTTAGAAAGTGTGTGTGTACTTTGTTTAATTAGCTGTTTGGTACCCTGTAGTCTATGCCTGCAGGCAACGGGTTGCATTCAGAAGGCATTTGGATGCTCTCTGTGGTGCTGAGAGTGTCTCAACTGTGGAAGAGCAGCCTACACTATGCTCTGATCTGGGTTATGGCAAAGCCTGGTGGTGGTGAGATTTTGTAGATGTGACCCATTTTTATTAATAGAGAGGGGCCATTTTCATTGTGGAAGCCTAAGATTGGATGCAAGAGTGAACAAGCAAGACCCATGCTTTCCTTGCACAGCTTCCCAATTCTTGTGGGGAAACTGGGGTCTGTGACCTGAGTCCTTACACACAGTGCTTGGGATGTGCTGGAGAACAGGCAGTTGCTCTAGACCTGAAACCCTCACCACAATCAGACACTCGATTTTATTTCCCTCACATAACCATCTCAAATTAATGTATTTCTATATACTTTTAATTCATTACTTGAAAGTCTCATACATATTCACAATGAATGTCGGTCATATCCACTCCCCATTCCCTCCCATCCTTCTCCTCCATGCTTCTCTAATTTTATGCCCCCTTTGATTTTTGTTTCTGCATTTTGCAAACCCACTGAGTATGATTAGCGCAGCTCATATACAAATGGGTGTGATGTGCGGGCAGCTATCCACAGGAGTGTGGGCAACTTAACAGTGGTCACCTCCCCAAAGAAAATTGACACTTCCTCAACAGCTGTCAACTGCCACTAAAGACAGGGACTCATGAGCCTCTCCCTCATTCATGGTGGAACTTTTGCAGGTTTGGTATTGCACACGTCTTGAATAGGCAAGCAAAGCTGCTGTGGGTTTATGGTTCGTGAGTATAACAGCCCTGCCAGGCCTAAGCAACAGCATCTCACAGCTCCCCCTTCCACCACCCTCCTGCTCTGCCATTTCTTCAGCCTAGCCTTCCTTGAGGTTTTTGGGGCTGTGTGGCAAGAGGATTGCATTGATATAGATGTCTCATTTAAGGGTGAGCACTCGCAGCAGTCAACTTATTCCCACCATTTGACCAATTACATTATGTGTGTATGTGAGTGTGTTTATCTGTATAAAGATATATATGTATATGTTTATTGCTGTTGTTTTTTGTTTTGTAGGTTTTGCTGTTGTTATTTTAAGTAGGTGCCCTTCCCTTCCATTCCCTCTCATTTTTTAAAGTCTTGGATATCAAAGTCACTGACTTTGAAATGAGAAGTAAATCCAGATCTAGACTCTTCTGTTTATTAGTTCTATGAATTTAATGTCTTTGAACCATTGTTTTCCCATCTGCAAAATGATATTCATAAGGGGTTTTGAAGATGACATCTAACAAAAGCCCCTTTATCCTTTTTAGAGAGCTTTCTTTTGATTCTTCAAGTTTCGTGCTGGTCAGCCTTTGGCTGAAAGGGAAAGGAAGCCATTGTACTTGATGTAAAGTGTTTGTTACAGGGCTCAGATCTCAGGCAGTTTGGGCTAGGCCATCTGTAGGAGGTTCATTTTTCTGGGTCTTGGGCTGTCAGCAGTTGGGAGGAAGAATGGAGTTTAGGGGAGAGCAAGAGGCAGTGACACTGAGGGGGAAGTGGCAATCACATGGAAGACCTGGGGACTCGCTCTGTCGCAGCACCTCTAGCCTTGGTGAGCTACAGGAGAGGCTGGGCTCCCCTTGCATTCTTGTTGTACATGGTCTAAGATAAAGCCTTCCTGCCCTGTGAAGATGGGAGTATCATCTAGCAGAGATGTTCTTAGTGTAGTTCTTGAAGCCATAGAGCCATGGGCAGGAATTGATGTCCAGCAGTACTAATGCAGCCTTCATTTCCTGGGCCTCTTCCTTTTCTTTACCACTGATCCACTGAGCTTGCTGCCTACAACCTTAAATCCAGACATTCGCTCATGTCTCTAGTCTGGCCACACATACAAACATCCTAACCCTGACTTTTGAGGAATTGATTTCAACACACTGAAACAGGGGCACAGTTACCAATTGCATGGAACTTGTACCCTCCCCTCACTATGAGACAACTTGCCTTCAGAAAATGTCAACTTACTGTCTCAAGGGAGGGTGAGAATCTTTTCAGAGCTCACCAGGAAGCCGGTACTAACCTGTTACAATGGACACAGAACTTGAAGAATATATGCTGCCCCTAAGAGGAGTAGATAGAATTAACTGTGATGGAAGCTTAGTGGGAACATCCATTGACAGTTAGGTCAAGTTCACACGCAGAGGGGGTGAAGGTTTGTCTCGGCAGAAATCATTGCGGAAGAGATTTGGGAGAATGGACTGAGAAGGGGTTCGATGCAAGTATGGATTTCAGAGTGTCAGGAGTGCCACACACACCCTTTTGAGAGCTTCAATCATTGGCGCTCCAAAGAGTGTTGACTGTCCTTGGCACTGATGCGGCCACAGACCCTGTAGGCAGAGTCATTCTTTCATAAGGGAATCAGAGCACAGGCAACCCCACCCAAGGGTAGTAGTGGAGATGCCACAGTGAACATGAGCACCCCTTGCACTGTGAAGCACCGTCTGAGTGTACTGAGCAGGGTCAGGATTGAACTGAACTCAGCTGAGCTTAAGCAGGTGCCCCCAGAGGGAGGATGTTCCTGGCCTCGGGTGGGGTTAGAGAAGGCAGAGGAGTAATTCTGCTTGTCAAAGATAGCACAACTGAACACAGACCATTGGGTTATAGAAGAGAAAAAGTGTTTTGCTTCTAAATTTGTGGACTTCTAATAATAGTGATTTCAAGGTTCCAGTATAGATTTACTGAACCTCAGCCATCTGTGAGACATAGACACTCCTGTTTTGAGAACACCCACATGATTCTCAAGTATCCAGCGGGTACATATAGCTTGTAATCCTCTGCTGAAGTCCTGGCAGGAGAGAGAGAGAGAGAGAGAATTCCTTTTCAAAAATAAACAAAACATTTTTCTCTTAGTTTTTGGTTTATAATGTAATTATATCATTTCTTCCTTCCAATTCTTCCCTCCAAACCCATCCAAATACCCATCCTTGCTTTATTTCAAATCCACTTCTTCCTTTTTTTTAATTGTTATTGCATACTTATGGGTATGTAATGCATGTATGTTTCTAAATATAACCTGCTCAGTCTGTACAATGTTAATGGTGTATGTGTTTTCAGGGTTGATCACTCTGATGTTAGATAATCACCTGGTGTACTGTTCCCTGGGGACGACTGTTTCTCCAGTGTTCCTTATTTGCCTATAGTTCTCCAGGCAGGGTTGAGGCTTGAGGGGTCTCCCATTCCACTTTGGCGTATCCATTGATGTCCTCCTTGTTCAGCTCATGATCCGATACTCTCTCCCCTCCTTTCTGCTCTCAGACAACTGAACCTCACAGTGGACTCCACAGAATTACAATTTCCCCAGGAGTGCAACACTGGTGCGTGTGGAGGGGAGGGAAGGTAAGGCTGGATATTATCTGGAGAAGAAAGCTGACCAGAGGAAAGAGATTTCACAGTAGGACAGCTAGTTTTGCAGCGAAACTAACACGCATCATGTACTGACCTTTGTATCATCTTCACTATCAAATTGCTAGAGGACAAGATACGAAGCCTTTTCCTCTCTGAGTCTTCCAAACTGCATATAACTCTGCTTTCTCTCACTAATTTCTTCCTCAATTTCTACAAATGAAGGAAAGCTGCCTGCTTTATAAATTTCCATGCTCAGGTGGCATGTGAAGACACAGGGCTGATAATCCCAAGGAGGTTTTTCCCTAGATATCCTGGAGGCAGTGCATACAGTGCAGGGACCACTGAACTACAAAGTCTGCCTTCAAAGCCATCTCTGTCTCTGCTCTCGTTTCAGCCGAGGTCTGCCCCTCACCCTCCTCAGATGTTCCTAGTGACTACGGAGCCATGCAATGAGTGGATGGGTGAGCCATGTGACAGATATGTAGTAGAACTTTTAGATAAGATCATTTGCAAGTGTATGTTGGAGAAGGACAGAGAAGACGGGTTTGACTGGTGGATGTCCAAGCCAGGAAGTGGACAAAATAATTCAGAATCAAACATTATTGATTCTTAATGACCTTATATTCAGAGTCATCCTCCACACTTGTTCTAGCTTTAGTCAGCACCATTATTTCAGAACACGTGTGAACATTTCTCTGCGTGGTGAGGACCTATCAAAGCATCAATAGGAAGCCTATATTCTGGTAATTCAGTACAATACAAATGTGGAAGAGCACAGAATTCAAGTTTCTGGTTTGTTGAGGTTTCTGTGTAAGCCTAGGCATGCATTTTTTTTAAATGCAAGTAGGATGTGAGGGTCTTAGGCATTTGATATGATGCATTTTGATAAGCGCACATACCTTGTAATTGCATCCAACATCAAAATAGAAAACATCATCTCTTCAAAACTTTTCAATTTTCACTTGTCAGTTTCCATTGTCAAGGGGAGAACTATCCTGAGATCTGGCTTCCTGTGAGATCCTTGTTGTCTTCATCCTCCTGTCAGAGCGATTACCCAGGATTTACCTTTCTGTATCTCAGGACTTTACCTGAGAATGTGTTTGAGATTCATCAGTGTTGAAACATGAATTAGTACATTGAAACTTTTTCTCATTTTTATGTCATTATATAAGTACAGCTTTGACTTACTAATTCTTGGGTTGATAGACATTTTTGTTGTTTGGCAACTATAATTTAAGCTGCTAAAACCATCTATATACTGGTTTCACACACACACACACACACACACACACACACACACACACACAGAGTCACATAA